>NW_016910472.1:0-51411 GCF_001483705.2 Eufriesea mexicana
AGGATTGCTTTGTCTTTTGTGTTGTACGCTGCAATTCGGTGGACTTCTGGTCTCTGCTGTGCTGTAGTATGACCAACTTCGCTCTGGGGAGGGCAACAATAGCGGTTTTGGCACGTTATCTTGAGTTACGTTATGTCCCGTTATGTTACGGTTGGTTAGGCTAGAAGCGTATAGCTTGACTTTAGTGCTATAGTCTGCTATTTGGTGGATCTCTGTTCCATATAGTGCGTTAATATTTTCAGCTTGACTCTGGGAATAGCAGCAATAGCGGTCTCGGTACGCTGGTTAGAGTAATGCTATGTTTGTGTGTGTTCCGTTGGTTTGCGTTAGGTTTTGGTACCTTTGACTTTTCAGATGTACAGTACGATTCTTTGGATTTCTGCCATCCACTTTCCTCTAATGCGTTCCGCTTGGCTCTGCGTATGCCGCCAGTATTGGTCGCGGCACGTCAGGTTGAGTTCGGTTTCGTTCGGTTATGATAAGATTGTTTTGGTTAGGAGAGGATATCTTTGACTTTAGTGCCATAGTCAGCTATTAAGAGGATTTCTGCGCTCTACAATGCTCTAATGCTTTCAGTATGGCTCTCGCAAACCCAAAATGTGAGGTCTCGGCGCGTTGTTATTAGTCATGCTACTTTCGGTTAGGTTTTGTCAGGATGCCTTCAACATTTGTACCGTACACTGCTGTCCGTCGGATTTCTGCGTTCTACTGCGCTCTTGTATATCGTGCTTTGCTCTTGGAGGGCAGCAATAGCGGTCTCGGTACGTTAGACTGTGTCAGGCTATGTTCTGTTATATTACGGTTGGTTAGGATAGGAGAGGATGTCTCTGACTTTAGTGCTATAGTCTGCTATTTGGTGGAATCCTGCTCCATACGGTGCTCTTATGTTTTCAGCTTGTCTCTGGGAAGGTCAGCAATAGTGGTCTCAGCTTGCTATGTTGAGACAGGTTACGTTCGGCTAGGCTGGGTTAGGCAACGTTTGATTCGGATACCTTTAACTTTTGTTCTATACACTGCTACACGGTGGATCTCTGCCATCACCTGTGCTCTAGTACGTCCTGCTTGGCTCTGGGGGCGGCAGGAATAGTGGTCGCGGCACGTTCGGTTGAGATAGATTACGTTTCGTTAAGTTACGATTGGCTAGGTTAGAAGAGGATCGCTTTGACGATAGTGCTATAGCCTGCTATGAGGTGGATTCCTGCTACATAGAGTGCTCTAATGCCTCCAGATTCGCTCTGTGAGGGCCAACTATAGTGGCCTCTGCACGGTACATTTTGTGTGGTTACGTTCGGTTAGGTTGGGCCAGGCTAAGTTTTGTCATGGTAGTTTTAAGTTTTATGACGTACACTGCTATTCGGTGGATTTCTGCGCTCCACAGAGCTCCAGAATGTCCTGCTTGGCTCTGTGGAGGGCAACAATCGCGGGCTCACACGTTAGTTTAAGTCAGGCTATGTTAGGTTTCGTACTGTTCGTTTGAATTAGGCTTTGCTAGCTATTACTTTTCTTATATACAATGCGTTTATGAGGATTTCTGCGGTTTACTCTCCACAGACGTGTTCGGCTTGAATCTGGGGAGGGCAGCGATAGTGGTAGCGGCGCGTCAGTTTGAGTTAGGTTGTGTTAGGTTGAGTTTGGTTATGTTACGATTGGTTAGGTTAGGAGATTATAACTCAGTCTCTAGTGCCGTATTCTGCTATCATGTTTGATTTCTGCTCCCTACAGGGCTCTAATATTTTCAGTCTGGCTCTGGCAATAGCCAGCATGGATGTCCTCGGAACGTTACGATGCGTCAGGTTACGTCCGGCTAGGTTGTGTCTGGCTAAGTTTGGTCAGGATGGCTTTAACTTTTGTGCTGTACGCTGCTACCCGGTGGATTTCTGCGATCTACAAAGCTCTAGCATGTCCTGCTTCGCTGTGGAGTTGGCAGTAATGGCGCTCTCGGCACGCTGGTTTGAGTTAAGCTATGCTTGGTTATGTCCTGTTGGTTTGGGATAGGTTTGGGTAGCACCGACTTATCTGATGTACACTTCGGTTCTGTGGTTACTTGCGTCCTATACTCCACTATTCAGCTCTGCATGACTTTTGGGAGGCCAGCAATAGTGGTCGTGGCATGATAGGTTGTGTTACATTAGTTTCGGTTGTGTTCGGGGAGGATAGCTTTGACTTTAGTGCAATAGTCAGCTATTAGGCGGATTCCAGCGCCCTTCAGAGCTACAGTATGTTCAGCTTGGCTCTGGGAAGGCCTGAAATTGTGGCCTTCGCACGTTATTCTGAGTCAGGTTTCGCTCGGTTGGGTAGCTTAAGGCTACGTTTGGTTAGGACGGCCTTAACTTTTGTGCTGTACACCGATATTCGATTGTGTTCCGCTCTCTTATGTGCTCTAGCAAGTCCTGCTTTGCTGTGCGTAGGGCAGCAATAGCGTTCTCGGCACGTCAGTTAGATACTTGCTTCGCTCGGCTATGCTACGTTTGGTTAGGGTAGGAGAGGATTGCATTGACTTCTGTGCTGCGAACAGCTGTTCGGCGGATTTCTGCCCTCTAGTGTGCTCTAATGTGCTCTGCTTGCTCCTGAGGTGGCCTGCGACAGTGGTCTCGACACGTTAGACGGAATTATGCCAGGCTTTGTTAGGTTATGTTAGTTTTCGTTATGCGTGCATAGCAACGACTTTCGCGGTTTGCACTGCTATTCTGTGGATTTTTGCGCTCTACTATGCTCTGGTATGATCTGCTTGGCGCTGCGGAGGACAGCAGTAGTGGTCTCGTCTCTTTTGGCTTTGTTAGTCTACGTTTGGTTAGGTTACGTTAGGTCATGTGAGGTTAAGATATCTTTGACGTTTGCGCCATTCGCTGCTCTTGAGATGCTTTCTGCGCTCTGCTGTTCTCTTGTGTATCCTCCTTGGCACTGGGGAGGCCAGCAACAGGGGTCTAGGCACGCTAGGTTGGATTATGTTGCACTAGGTCATGTTAAGTTTTGTTATGATAGGTTAGGGTAACTCTGACTTTTGAGCTATACACTGCTATCCGGTGGATTTCTGCGCTCTACTGTGCTCTAATATGCTCTGGTTTACTCTGGGTATGTCAGCAATAGTGGCACAGGCACGATAGGTTGTGCTGTGTTAAGTTTGGTTAGGTCTGGTTATGTTACGTTTGTTTAGGATGGCTTTGTCTTTAGTGTTATACACTGCTATTCGGTGGATTTCTGGGCTCTACTGTGCTTTAGTATGACCAACTTGGCTCTGGGGAGGGCAAGAATAGTAGTTTCGTCACGTTATTTTGAATTATGTTACCTTTCGTCACGTTACGGTTGGTTAGGCTTGGAGCGGGTAGCTACTATAGTGCTGTATTCTGCTATTAGGTTTGATTTCTGCGCCCTACAGGGCTCTAATATTTTCAGCCTGGCTCTGGCAATAGCCAGCAATGGTGGTCTCGGCACGTTATGCTTTGTCAGGCTACGTCCGATTAGGTTGGGTCAGGCTAAGTTTGGTCAGGGTAGCATTAACTTTTGTGCTGTACACTGCTATTGGGAGGACTTCTACACTCTACTGTGCTCTAGTATGCCCTGCTTGGCTCTGGGGCGTACAACAATAGCGGTCTCGGCACGTTCGTTTCAGTTATGCTATGTTTGGTTATGTTATAGTTGGTTTTGGTTAGGAGAGGGTAGCTTTGATTTTAGTGATACAGTCTGCTGTTATTTGGATCCCTGCGACATACAGTGCTCTACTACTGTCTGTCTGGCTCTGGCAAGGCCAGCAAAAGTGGTCTCGGCACGGTTGGTTCAGTTAGGTTACGTTTGGTAATGTTACCGAGGATTAGGATAGTAGAGGATGAGTTAGGGTTTAGCCCAATAGCCAGCCATTAGGTTGACTTCTGCTCCCTACAATGCTTTAATTTTTTCAGCTTGTATCTGAGAAGGCCATCAATTGTGGTCTCGGCACGCTATCTTGTGTCAGGTTACGTTTGGTTTCGTTGGCTTGGGCTAAGTTTCGTCAGAATATCTTTACCCTTTGTGCTTTACCCTGCCACTCGATGGATCTCTGCGCTCTACTGTGCTCTAGTAGGTCCTGCTTGGCTGTGCAGTGCAAGTAGTATCAGTCGCGGCTCGTCAGGTTAAATTAGGATACGTTCGGTTACGTTACGATTCCCTTTCTAGGAGAGGATAAATATGCCTTTACTACTAGGTGAGTTTCTGCGTCCTGCAGTGCTCTAATATTTTCAGCTTGGCTCTGTCAAGTCCAGGAATAGTGGTATCGGCACGTTATGATTAGTAAGGTTACGTTCGGTTAGGTTGGGTTAGGCAATATTTGGTCGGAATGGCTTTATCTTTTAAGCTTTACGCCGCTATATGGTCGACTTCTGCGCTCTACTGTGCTCTAGGATGTCCTACTTGTCTCTGCGAGGGGGAGGGGGCAGCAATAGCGGTCTCGGCACGATATGTTGGGTTATGCTACGTTTGGATATGATATGGTTGGGTAGGTTAGCAGAGGATGGCTTTGACCTTAATGCAATCAGTCTGCTGTTAGGTGAACTTCTGCGCCCTGCAGTGCTTTAATATTTTCAGCTTGGCCCTTGGAAGGCCAGCATTGGTGGTCTCTGCAAGGTATGTTTAGTCAGTTTACGTTCGGTTAGGTTGGTTCAGGCTAAGGTTTGTCAGTGTAACTTTAACTTTTGTGTCGTACACAGCTATTCGGTGTATGTCTGCGCCCTGCTGTGCTCTAGTATGTTCGTCTTGGCTCAGTGGACGGCTGCAATTGCGGTCTCGGCACGTTACGTTGAGTCAGGTTACGTTCGGAATGGTTGGGTTTGGCTGAGTTTGATTTGGGTAGGTTTAACTTTCATTCTGTACAATGATATATGGTGTACTTCTACGATCTACTGTACTGTAGAACGTCCTGCTCAGCTCTGTGCCGGCCAGCAATAGATGTCTCGGCACGAGAGTTTTTGTTAGGCTATGTTTGGCTATGTCCTGTTGGCTTCGGTTAGGTATGGGTAGCATTGAATTTTATGATATACATTGCTATTCTTTGGATTTCCGCGTTATACTCTATACTGATGTGTTCTGCTAGGCTCTGGGGAGGACAGCAATGGTGGTCGTAGCACGATAGGTTGTGTTATGTTACGTTCGGTTACGTTACGGCTGGTTAGGTTAGGTGAGGAATGCTTTGACTTTAATGCAACAGTCTGCTATGAGGTGGACTTCGGCATCACACAGTGCTCTAATATCTTCTGCTTGGCTCTGGGAAGGCCAGCAATTGTGGTCTCGGCACGTTATGCTTTGTCAGGTTACGTTCGGTTACTTTCCGTTGGCTTGCGTTAGGCTTGTGTACCATCTACTATTCTGGTATATGCTGTTGTTCTATGGATTCCTGCCATCTACTCTTCACTAATGTGTTCTGCTTGGCTCTCTGTAGGCCTGCAATAGTGGTCGCGGCACGTTATGCTGAGCTATGTTACGTTTGTGTATGTTACGATAGGTTAGGATACGAGCGGATCGCTTTGACTTTAATGATGTAGTCTGCTATTAGGCAGATTTCTGTGCCCTACAGTGCTCTAAAATTTTCAGCTTGGCTCTCGGAAGGCCAGCAATATTAGTCCCGGCACGTAATGTTGAGTCAGGTTACGTTCTGTTTGGATGGCTTAGGTTAAATTTGTTTAGTGTAGCTTCAACTTTTGTTCTGCACACAGGTATTCGGCGGGCTTGAGCGCTCTACTGCGCTATAGTATGCCCTGCATGGCTCTTTGGAGGGCAGCAATTGCGGTCACTGGACGTTAGGTAGATTTGGGCCATGTTTGTCTATGCTCTGTTGGTTTGGGTTACGTCGGTGTAGCATTGACTATTCTGATTTACACTGCGTTTCTCTGGATATCTGCGTTCTACTCACTACTAATGTGCTCTGCTTGGCTCCTGGGCGGCCAGCAATAGTGGTCGCTGCACGCTAGGTTGAGTTAGTTTACGTTTGGTGGTATTGCCGTTGTTAGGTTAGGTGAGGGTAGCCTTGACTCTTGAGCTACACACTGCTATTTGGTGGGTTTCTGCGCCCTACATTGCTCTACGATACTCTGCTCGGCTTTGGGGGGGGGGCAGTAGTTTTCGTGGCACGAAAGATTGTGTTAGGTTACGTTTGGTTAGTAAAGATTGGGTTAGGTTTGTTTATGATGGCTTCGACTTCTGTTCTACACACTGTTGTTCTGCAGTCCTCTACTCTATACATTGCTCCACGATACCCTGCTCGACTCTGGGAATGCCAGTAATAGTGGTCCTGGCATGTTAGTTTGGTTTATACTACGTTTGGTTATATTACGTTTGGTCTGTGTACGAGAGGATAGCATTGACTTTTGCGCTATATACTGCTATTAGGTGGGCTCCAGCGCCATACAGTGATCAAATATGATTTGCTAAGCTCTGGGGAGTCCAGCAATAGCTGTCTCGGCACGTTGGGTTAAGTCAGGTTACGTTTGGTTTTATTACGTTTTGATAGGTAAGGATATGGTATAGGGCTTTTGTGCTGTAAACTTGTGTTCGCTGCATATCTACGCTGTGCATTGCTCTACCATACTCTGCTCTACTCTGTGGTGGCCGGTAATAATGGTTCGGAACATCAGGTTGAGTTAGGTTAAGTTTGGATAGGTGAGGTTAGTTTGGGTTATGTTGGTATAGCTTCGACCTCCGTGGTTTACACTTCTATTCTGTGGACTTCTGCGCTCCACTCTGCTTTGGCATGTTCTGTTTGGCACTGTGGAGGCCAGCGATAGTGGTCTCGGGACGTTAGTTTAAGTTGGGCTACGGTTGGTTTTACTTCGTTTGGATAGAAATGATAGGGTAACAACGACTTCCTTGATATTCACTGCTTTTCGCTGGACCACTACCCTCTATATTGCTCTACTGTACTCTGCTCTACTGTTATGGTATCTTTGACGTTTGCGCTATTCGCTGCTCTTTGGAAGCTTTCTGCTCTCTGCTGTGCTATAGTATATTCTGCTTGGCCCTGCGGAGGCCAGCAATAGTGGCCTCGGTACGTTAAATTGAGTTAGGTCACGTTCGGTTATTGTGCGTTTGGTTATTTTAGGAGAGGATAGATCTGACCTCCGTGCTATACCCTGCCATGAGATGGATCTCTGCGCTCGACTGTGCTATAATATGCTCTGTTTGGCTCTGCGGATGACATAAATACTGTTCGCGGCAAGCTAGGATGAAATGGATTACGTATGGTCTGGTTAGGTTTGGTTGGGATAGGTTGGGTTTGTTTGGGTTAGGCTAGGATATCTATGACTTGTGTGATGTAGGCTGCAATGCGGTGGTCGTCTGCGCTCTACTGTGCTCCAGTATGTTCTGATCGGCTCTGCTGAGGTCAACAGTAGTGGTCAAGGCACGTTACGTGTAGTTAGGTTACGTTCGGTTAGGTTTTGATCGTTCAGATTAGGTAAGGTTATGTTTGACTTTTGTGCATTACACTGCAGTGCGGGGACTTCTGCTCTCAGATATGCTCCAGTTTAGTCTGGTTAGCTCTGTGGAAGTCAGCAATTGAGGTCTTGGCGAGTTAGGTCGTGATAGGTTACGCTTGGCTTTGTTATGCTTGATTACGTTAGGCTAGGATGGTTGTGACCCTTGTGCTATACACAGCAATTGGGTGAATTTGTGCGCCCTACTGTGATCTGATATGTTAAGCTAGGCCCTGTGAAATGCCGCAATTGTGGTATCGGCACTCTCTGATCAGTTAGGCTACGTTTGGTTGGTTTAGGGTAGGCTGGGTTTGACTAGGTTATATCTACTCTTGTGCTTTACACAGCAACGCCGCAGATTCCAGCGATCTGGTGTGGTATATTCCGCTTGTCTCTGGGGAGGCCAGCAGTATTGGACTCGGCTCGTTAGGTATACTCCGTCTACGCCTGGTTAGATTAGGTTAGGATATCTGTGAACTTGTGCCTTACACTGCAACGCCGCGGATTTCTGGAGTACACTGTGCTGCGGTCTGTTCTGCTTGGCTCTGGAGAAGTCAGCAATAGTGGTCGCGGCACGTTAGGCTGTGTTTTGTTACGTTTGGTTAGGTTATGTTAGGTCAGGTTTGGTCACGTTTTCCATGACTTTTGGGCTTCACACTGCTCTTCGGAGGATTTATACGCTCTACATTTCTCTGCCATGCTCTGCTCGACACTGGGGTTGCCAGCAATAGTGGTCCAGTCACTTTAGGTTTAGTTAGGCTACGTTTGGTAGGACATGTTTGCTTGTGTTACGCTTGGATAGCTCTGAACTTCGTGGTATACACTATAGTACGGTGGGATTCCGCGCTTCGCTGCGCTCCACTGCACTCTGCATCGCCCAGTAGTGCCCAGAATAGGTGGTCGCGCCTTGTTATATTGAGTTATGCTTCGTTTGGCTAGTTTATATTTGTTTGTGTTAGATCTGGATGGCTTTAATTTTACTGCTATACACAGAGGTTGTATGGATTCCTGCGCTCTACTCTCCTCAAATATGGTCTGCTTGGCGGTGTGGAGGCCAGCAGTAGTGCTCTAGGCACGTCGGGTTAGATTATGATGCTCTTGGATGTGTAACGTTTGACTATGTTAGGAGAGGACAACTCTGTCGATTGGGCTATGCACTGCTTTTCGGTGGATTTTTGAGCTCTACTGTGCTCTATCATATTCCGCTTGTCCCTTGGTACTCCAGGAGTAGCGGTGGCGGCATGTTAGGTTGGGCTTTTGTACGTTCGGTTTGGTTAGGTTAGGTTAGGTCTGGATAGGATATCTTTGACCTTTGTGCTATTCACTGCAATGCGGTCGATTTCGACACTCTAATGTTTTCTTATACACTCACCGTGGCTCTTCGTTGGTTAGAAATAGTGGTGTCGGCATGATAGTATGTGGTATGTTACGTTTGGATATGTCACGGCTGGTAATGTTTGGCCAGGATATATCTGACTTTTCTGCTATACACTGCTCTACGTTGGATCTCTGCGCTCCACCATGCAATAATGTGCACTGCTTGATTCTGGGGGCCAGCAGTAGTGGTCTCTGCAAGTTAGGCAGTGTTAGGTTACGTTTAGTTAGGTTACGTTTGATTGGGTTTTGTTTGGATAACTTTGGCTTTCTGGGGAAGGACAGCCATTAGGTGGGTTCTTGCGCTCTAGCCAGCTCTACTGTACACTCTTCGACCCTTGGGACGACAGCAATCGTTGTCGCTGCACATTAGGTTGAGTTTGGTTTCGCTTGGGTATGCTATGATTGGTTAGGTTAGGAGAGGATGCATCGGCTTTTGTGCTTTATACTGTAATGCGTCCGAATTCTGCGCCCAAATGTGCTCTGGCATATTCAGATTGTCTCTGCGGTGTTCAGCAAAGGTGGTCTAGGCACGTTTGGATCAGTTAGGTTACGTTCGGCTATGTTAGGCTAGGACAGCTTTGACTTTTGGGTCATCAACTGCTGTTGGTTTGATTTCGGTGCTCTTCTGTGCTCTGATATGCTTTACTTGGCTCTGTGGAGGCCAGAAATAGTGATCTCTGCACGTCAGTTTGAATAGGTTACGTTTGCTTAAGTTATGTGTGCTTGGGTTTGTTTCGGATAGCTTTGACTTTCATGCATAGACTGTTATTCGTTGGACTTCTGCGATCTCTTCTGCTCCCTTATACTCTGCTAGACTCTGGGGAGTACAGCAATAGTGATCGCTGCACGTTAGATTGTGTTAGGTTACGTTTGGCTACGTCACGATTGGATAGGTTAGGAGGGGCAAGCTATGACTTTTGCGTAATACACTGTTTACCGGCGGATACCTGCACACTGCCATGCTCCAATTGGTTCAGCTTGGCTCCGAGAGGGCCAGCAACAGTGGTCTCAGCAACTCATGCTGAGTTAGGTTACGTTTGGGTGGGTGAGCTTAGGCCAGGTTAGGTTAAGTTATCTGTACTTTTGTGCTTGACACTGCAACGCCGCGTATTTCTGTGCTCTAGTATGTTCTGCTTGGCACTGGAGAGGTCAGCAATACTGGTGTTGGGCGATTAGATGGTGATAGGTTGCGTCTTGTTATGGTGTGTTCTGTTATGTTAGGCTAGAGCAGCATTGACTTCGGAGCTATACACTGCAATTGCGTGGACTTCTGCGCTCTAACCTGCTCTAGTATGATCCGCTTGGCTTGCGGGAGGCCAGCAGTTATACAAGCCATACCTGACCTAATCTAACATAACCCATCGTAACACAACGGATCTTAACGTGCGGGACTACTATTGCTGGCCTCCCAGAGCCAAGCAGAGCATACTAGAGCACGCCACAGCGCAGAAATCCCCCGAATAGCAGTGTATAGCACAAAAGTCAATGCAATCCTATCCTAATGTATCCAATCTTGACATAACCAATCGTAACACAACTCAAACTAGGGTACCGCGACCACAATTGCTGGCCTCCACAGAGGAAAGCAGAATGTACTACAGCACAGTCGAGCGCAGAAAGCCACCCCATTGCAGTGAATAGCGCAAAAGTCGAAGATATCCTATCATAACTTGACCCAGACTGACCTAACGGAACGTAGCATAGCACATCACATCGTGCCGCGACCACTGCTGCAGGCGCCCCAAAGCGAGCACAATATAGCAGAGCACAGTAGGACGGAGGAAACCACCACATAATAGTGTATAATGCGAAAGTCAAAACTATCCGCACCAAACTTAACCTAAACTAATCAAACCAACCGTAACCTAACTCAAACTATGGGCCACGACCACCACTGCTCGCTCCCCAGAGTCGAGCGTAATACAGAAGAGCAATTTAGAGCACGGTAATGCGCGAAATAGCAGTGTACAGCACAAAAGTCAGAGAAAGCCTTTCCAAATCTTCATAACCAAACACAAAACGACGTAGCACAACTATACCTAACGCGCCGAGACCACTATTACTGGCCACCACAGACCCACGCCGAGCATATTAGAGCAGACTAGAGCGCAGAAATTATCCGAATAGCAGTTTATAGCACAAAATTCAAAAGTAGCCAATCCTAACCTTGCCAAGCTTAGCACACCCAAACGTAACATGACTATACCTTACAGGACGAGGCCGGTATTGCTGGTCTCCACAGAGCCAAGCGGAACATACTAGAGAACACTAGTGCGCAGAAGTCCACTGAACAACGGTGTGTAGCGCGAAGGATAAAGCTATCCATACCGAACTTATTCTAACGTAGACTAACCTACAGTAACGTCACACAACCTATCGTGCCGAGCACAATATTGCTAGCAATCCCAGGGCTAAGCAGAAAACGTTAGAAGGCAGTAGTTCGCAGTAATGCCCAGATAGCAGTGTATAGCACAAAAGTCTAGAATGCCCTATCCCAGCCTATCCACACGTAACACAACCGAACATAGCGTAGCTCAATCTATCGTGCCGAGACCAAAATTACTGACCGTCACAGGGGCAAGCAGACCATACTAGAGCACACTAGAGCGCAGATATACGCCGCATTGCAGTGTATAGTAGAAAAGTAAACCGTAACCTTGCCCAAATTGAACTAACCTAACCTATGCAGACGTAGTATAGCTAAATATAACGTGACGAAAACCATATTGCTGGCCTCTGCAGAGACAGTCAAAGCATATTATGGCACACTAGAGAGCAGCAATCCACCGAATAGCAGTCAAAAGCACAAAAGTCAACGTAGCCTATCTTAACTTAGCCAAACGTAACGTATACAAACGTACCATAGATCAACCTAACATGACGAGACAATCATTGCTGGCCTCCACAGGGACAAGCAGAGTGTACTAAATCACAGTAGTGCGCAGAAATCCACCGCAAAGCAGTGAACAGTATGAAGGTCGAAGGTATCCCAACCTAACCTGACATATCATAACATAAGCAGACGTAGCTTAAATCAACATAACGTGCCGCGACCACTGATTTCGCCCTCCCCAGAACCAGACAGGTTATATTAGAGCACAGCAAACAACAGAAACCAATCATATAGCCGTGTATGGCACGAAAGCCAAAGCAATCCTAACCAAACTTAGCGTAACCTAACGTACCACGAGCACAACTGCTTGCCTGCCCAGTGTCGAGCAAATCGTAGTACAGCAATGTGGATGGTAGGATTCTACCGTATAGCAGTGTACAGCGCAAACGCTAAAGAAATCCTAACCGAGCCTTCCTAACCCAACCTAACGAAACGAAACTTATCCCAACATAACGTACCGAGACCACGATTACTGGCAACCGAAGGGTCAAGCAGGACATATTAGAGCGCAGTAGATGGCAAAAACCCAGCGAATCGCAGTGTATGGCGTAAAAGTCTAATATACTCTATCCTAGCCTGACCAAACGTGCCGCGACCACCTCTGCTGGCATCCGCGGAGGCAATCAGAATATAGTAGAACACTGTATGTCACAGAAATAGCCCGAAAACTGGTGTATAGCACGAAAGGCAAAGTGGGATATCCTAACCAAGCCAAGCGTAACATACCCAAGCATAGTCTAACTCACACTAACATGACGAGACCACTACTGTTGGCATGCCCAGAGTCAAGCAGAATTCACCAGAGCACAGTAGTTTGCGGAAACCCGCGGATAGCAGTGTATAGCCCATTAGTCTTAGCTATCACATCGTAACCTCACCAAACGTAGCAAATCCAAGAGTGGCATAGCTCAACCTAACGTGCCGAGGCCACTACTGCTGCCCCCCAGGTCCCAGCAGAACATACCAGAGCACATCAGGAAAGAAATCCACGTCATTGCAGTGTATAGCACAAAAGTCAAACGCAATCTGACCATAGCTGACCTTTCCTAACCTATACAAACGTAGTGTAACTAAGTATGACGTGACGAGACTAATATTTCTGGCCTCCCCAGAGCCAAGCAAAGCATACTAGAGCACATTAATGCACAGAAACCCACCGAATAGCGCTGTACAGTACAAAAGAAGAAGTAGCCTCTCCTAATCTAGCCAATCGTAATATAATTGAACGTACCATATCTCAACCTAACATGACGAGACCACTTTTCCTGGCCACCCATGATCCGAGCAGAATACACTAGAGCACAGCAGAGCGCAGAAATCCACCGGTCTTCGGTGTATAACATGAAAGTCAAACATATCCGGCGCTAGCCTTGCCTAACCTAACTTATCCAAACGTAGTGTAACACGACATTACGTGACGAGACCAATATTGCTGGCCTCCAGGGGTACAAGATGAAAATTCTAGGTCACAGTACAGGGCAGAATCCATCCAAATAGCAATGCATAGCACAAAATTCAAAGCCAGACTATCCTAACCAAACCAATCGTAGCATAACCAAACGTAACCTAACTCACACTAACATGCCGCAATCACTGTCGCTGGCCTCCACAGAGCCAAGCAGAATGTACTATAGGGGAGCAGAGCTCAGAGGTCCATAGAATTGCAGTGTACGACAGAAAAGTCAAAGCTAACCAAACCAAACACAAACTAACTTAACCTACCCAAATGTAGCCCAACTCATAGTAACGTGCCGCGACGACTGTTGCTGGTCTCCCCAGGGCAATGCAGTATATAGTAAAGCCTTGTAGAACGCAGAGATCCACCGAACTGCAGTGTATAGCACAAAAGTGAAAGATACCCTGTCCTTGGCTGACTAAGCCAAAACAAACCAAACGTAGCGTAACTCAACATAACGTGACGAGACAACTATTGCTGACCGCCACAGGGGCATGCATAGCATATTGGAGCATAGTAGAACGCAGGAATCCACAGAAAAACAATGCATAGCACGAAAGCATTAGACAAAATACCTAACACAACGAAACCTAACATAGCTTAACGAAACCTAAATCAGCCTAACGTGCCGAAACCAATATTGCTGGCCTCCAGAGATCCAAGAAGAGCATACTAGAACACAGTATGGCGCAGAAGCCCTACGAATAGCAGTGTATAGCACTAAATTCGAACATACCCTATCCTAACCGAACATAACGTGACATAACCGTAAGTTACCTAACTGAACATAATGTGCCGCAATCACCCCTTCTGGCGTCCGTAGAGACAAGAAGAACATTTTATATAAGAGTAGAGGACAGAGATCTATAGATTCGCAGCTTAGGGCAGAAAAGTCAAAGCTAACCAAACCTGACCCAAGCGAACGTAACCAAACACAATGTAGCCAAACGTATCATAACGTTCCGCGGCACTGTTACTGGACTCCACAGGGCAAAGCAGAAAATAGTAGAGCCCAATAGGTCCCAGAAATCCACCGAACTGCATTTCATATCATGAAATTCGAAGCTACCCTATCCTGCACTAGCCAAACGTAACACGGCCGTATGTAGCATAACTCAAGCTAACGTGCCGACACCACAATTGCTAGCGCTCCAGAGCCAAGCAGAGTATTCTGGAGCACAGTCGAGCGCATAAATCATCCGCAATGCTGTGTATTGCTCAAAGGTCAACGATATCCAGACATTACCTGACCCAAACTAACCTAACCAAACGTAGCATAACTCAAAGTAACGTGCCTGTGCCACCTTTGCTGCCCCCCCGCCGGCCAAGCAGACCATATTAGAGCCATGCAGAGCGAAGGAATCCACCGAGTAGTAGTATACCACAAAAGTTAAAGCTATCGGGTCCCAACATAATTAAGCGTAACGAATCCAAACGTAACCGGACGCACGTAACGTGCCGCAACCACTGTTCTCCCGAGAGCAGAGCAGAATATACTAGAGCGCAGCAGGGCGCAGAAATCCACCGCATTGCAGTGTATAGCAGAAAAGTCTAGCATGCCCTGACCAAATTTGACCAAACCTAAGTAATTCATACGTAGTGTATCTCATCATAACGTGACGAGACCAACATTACTGGCCGCCCCGGCGCCAAGCAGAGCATATTAGAGCATATTGGAGCGCAGAAATTCATCGAAAGGCAGGGTATAGCATAAAAGTCGAAGTAGCATGTGCTAACACAGACAAACGTAACATAACCCAACCGGAGATGACGGGACCAATATTGCTGGCCTCCACAAAGACAAGCCAAATGCACTAAGGTGGAGCAGTGCGCAGATATCCGCCGCATGGTGGTGAACAGCATAAGAGTAGAAGATATCCTAACCTCACCTGACCCAACCGGCCGTACCGTAACTGCTACTGACGTGCCACGGCAACGATTGCTCACCGCCCCAGAGTCGAGCGGGGTACAGTAGAGCAATGTACAGCGCAGAGATCGACCGAATAGCAGTGTGTAGCACAAGATACGAAGATATCCTAACAAACAATGACGAAACCTAACGTAACTCAACCTAACGTGCCGAGACGGCTATTGCTGGCGTCCCCAGATCCATGCATAGATCAATAGAGCACAGTAGAGCGCAGAAATGCGCGAATAGCAGTGTACAGCACAAAAGACGAGGATATACTTACCCGACCTGATCTAACCTAACCTTACGGAACGTAGCATGACTCAGCATAACATGCCGCGACCACTGCTCCTTGCGTCACCTGTGCCGAGCAGAGTCTAGCAGAACACTGTAGACCACTAAAATGTACCGAATAACAGAGTATAGTACGAAAGTCTAATGTGTACTAACCAACCTTTCCCTAACGTAACCTAACTACGCGTAACATATCCCAACCTGAAATGCCAGGACCACTACTGCTCGCCTGGACATGGTCGGGCAGAGCATGGTAGAGCAATGTAAAGCGCAGAAATCCAACGAATCGAAGTTAATAGGACAATAGTCAAAGAAACCCTATCCGAGCCTTCCTAAACTAACCTAACGATACGTAACCTTACTCAACCTAACATGCAGAGACCACTGTTACTGGCAACCCCAGGGCCAAGCAGGGCATATTGTAGCACATTAGAAAGCAGAAATCCACGGCATTGCAGTGAAAAGCGCAAAAGATGTAGGTATCCTAGCATAACCAGACGTAACCTAACCAAAGAAAGAGTAGAATAGCTCAACATAGCGTGCAGCGACCACTGCTCCTGTCCACCACACAGCCAAGCAGAGCATATTATAGCACATTAGAGCGCAGAAATCCGTGGAATAGCATTGTATAGCACAAAAGTCAAAGTAGCATATCTTAACCTAGTCAAACATGGCACAGCCGAACGTAATATAACTAAGCCTAACATTACGTGACCACTGTTGCTGGCCTCGGCGGAGGCAAGCAGAATGCGCTACAGATGATTAGAGCGCAGCAATCCACTGCAATGCTGTGTATAGCATAAAGGTCATGTATCTCCTAACCTAATCTGACCTAACGTAACATTAGGAAGCGTAACATAGCTCTGCGCAACGTGCCGCGACCACTGATCCTAATATCCCCAAAGCAAAGCAGAATGCAGCAGAGCACAGTAGATCACAGAAGTCTGTAGAACAACAGTGCATGTCACGAAAGTCAGTGCTGCCCTACACAAACATAACCCAACATACCCTAGTCAAACGTAGCCTATCTAAACATAACGTGCCGCGACCACTATAACTGTCGAGCGCAGGGCCAAGCAGAATATAGTAGAACAGAGTAGATCACAGAAAAACACCGGATAACCGTGTATAGCACGGAAGTCAAAGCTATCCTACCTAAACGCAGCCTAACACAACATAACAAAAAGTAACTTAATTGAAGGCAGCTTGCCACGAGCACTATTGCTCGCCTCCCCAGATTCGAGCAGAGTATATTAGAGTAATGAAGAACGCAGAAATCCGCCGACTTGAAGTGTAAAGCGACAAAGCAGAAGAGATCCTAGCCAAGCCTTATTAACCTACCCAAACGAAAATGTAACATAACTCAAACAAGCGTACCGGGACCACTATCACTGGCCACAACAGAGCCAAGCGGAGCATATTAGATCAGATTGGAGCGCTTAAATCCTGCGAATAGCAATGTATAGCACAGGTGTCCAAACTACCCTATACTAGTCTCGCCGAAAGTAACACAACCAAGCGAAGCCTAACTCATCCTAACATGGCCAGACTTCTATTGCTGGCCTCCACAGAGACAAGCAGAATACACTAGAGCACAGCAGAGCGCAGTAGCCACCGCATTTCAGCGAATAGTACTAAGGCCGTATATATCCTAGACTAACATAGCCTAACCTATCCTAACCAACCGTTGCATATTGGGATATAACGTGCCGCGACCACATCTGCTGTGATCCCCAAAGCCAAGCAGAGAATGGTAGACAGCAGCAGATCACAGAAACCATCCGAAAAATAGTGTACACCACGAAAGTCATAGAAATCCATACCAAACGTTGCCCAAAATTATCAAACCAAACTATCCCAACCGAATGTAACGTGCCACGGTCATTAATACTCTCCTCCCCTGAGTCGCGCATAGTATAGTAGAGCAAGGTAGATGGCAGAAACACACCGAATAGCAGCGTATCGCACAAAAGTCGAAGATATCCTGACATAACCCGACACCGCCTAACCCTCCCCAACTTACAACAGCTCGACATAGCGTGCCGCGACCACCGTTCCTGGTCTCCCCAGAGGAAGGGAGAATATTGTAGAGCACATTTGTGCACAGGAGTCCACCGAACAGCGGTGTAAAGCATGGAAATCGAAGTAACCTGTACTAACCTAGCCAAACATATCTTATCCAAGCGTAACCTGACACAACCTAACGTGAAGAGACCCTTATTGGGGGCCTCCACAGAGGCAAGCAATGTATACTAGAGCACAGTACCCCGTAGAAGTCCACCGCATTGCAGTGATCAGCAGAAAAGGCGAAGATATTCTAACATAACCAGATCTAACCTAACCAAACGCAATGTATGGTCGCACAACAGAGCGTGCGGCGAGAACTGCTGCTGGTATCCCCGGAGACAAGCAGAATATAGCGGAGCACTGCAGATCACAGAAACCCACGGAATAGCAGTGTATAGCACAAATGTCTATACTACCCTGTTCTATCCTCACGAAGCGTAGCATAGACGAACATGTCATAGCTCAACCTAACGTGCCGAGACCACTATTGCAGACATCCGCAGAGACAAGCAGAACGTACTAGGACACAGAAGAGCGCAGAAATGAGCCGCATATCAGTGAATAGCACAAATGCCATAGATATCCTCGCCTAACCTGACCCAACGTAACGTAACCGAACGTAGCATAACTTAAAATGACGTGCCGCGAACACTGCACCCAGCATCCCCAGAGCCAAGCAGCGTGTCGTAGAGCTTAGTAGATCACAGGAACCCTGGGAATAGCAGTATGAAGCACAAAAGCCAAAGTAGGCTCTCCTAACCGAGCCTAAGGTAGGTTATCCAAACGTAACCTAACACAACCTAGCATGACGAGACAGCTATTGCTGACCTCCACAGAGACAAGTAATTTGCTCTAGATCACACCGGTTCGCAGAAAGCCCCTGCATAGCAGTTAATAGCACAAGGGTCGAAGATATCCTAACATAACGTGACCTAACCTAACCTAACCAAACGTAGCGTAACTCAACAGAGAGTACCGCGATCACTGCTGCCGGGCTCCCCACAGCCAAACAGAATACATAAGTGCACAGTAGATGACAGGGAACTGCCGTATATTGGTGTATTGCCTGAAAGTCGAAGCCACGCTTACCAAACGTAGCCTAATATAACCTAATCCAACGTAGCCTAACCCAACGTAACCTGCCGAGACCATTATTGCTGGCCTGCCCAGGGCCAAGCCGAATACAATAGAGCACAGTAGATTACAGAAATACCCCGAGTGTCTGTGTACAGGACAAAAGTTGAAGCAATCCTGACCAAACTTAGCCTGAACCAAACTAACAGAACGTAATATGATTCTTCATAACGAGACGAGACCTCTATTGCTGGCCTTCCCAAAGACTAGCCGAAAATATTAAAGCACTGTACGGAGCTGAAATCCACCTAATAGCAGAATGCTCCCATTAACTCGACGCCCACTTCTCCTAACATAACCGACATTAACATAACCAAACGTAACACGACTCAACCTAACGTGCCAGGGCCACTGTTGCTGTTCTCCACAGAATCAAGCGCAACACACAAGTAGAGAGTAGAACGCAGAATCCATGGAATTGCAGTGTGTATCAGAAAAGTCAAGGCTACCCAAGCCCAACCCAAACCAACAGGACATAACCAAACATAGCGTAAATCAACCTTGCGCTCCGAGACCGATATTGTTGCCATCCCCAGAGCCAAGCAGGTCATAGACCACATTAGAGCGCGGAAATCTTCCGAGTAGCTGTGTACAGCACAAAAGTTAAAGCTACCCCGACCAAACAGATCCTGACCCAACCTAAACGAAGGTAACCTGACACATCGTCACGTGCAGACGCCACTACTGCTGGCCTTCCCAGAGCCAAGCTGAAAGCATAAGATCACTGTATGGCGCAGGAATCAAACTAATGGCTGGCAATGGAAACAAAGTCAAAGATATCCTCTCCTAACCTAGCCAACGGTAACATAGCCAAGGGCAAACTAACTCAAAGCAACGCGCCGCGACCGCTGTTGCTGGCCATTCCAGAGTAACGCAGAACACATTAGTGGAGAGTGAAACGCAGAAATCCATAGAATCGCAATGTACATCTGAAAAGTCTAAGGTATCAAAACATAACCCAAACCAACAGGACACAGCCAAACATAGCCTAACTCAACCTAACTTGCTGAGACCTCTATTGCTGCCTTCCCCAGACCCAAGCAGGACATACTAGAGCACGCTAGAGCACAGATACCCACTTAATAGCGGTGTGCAGCGCAAAAGTTAAAGTCAACCTGATCAAACATAGCCTAACCCAACGTAGCCGAACGTAGCCTGACCCTTCATAATGTGCCGTGTCCACCCTTGCTGGCCTTGTCAGATCCTAGCTGAATGCATTAGGGCACTGTATTTCGCAGTAGTCCAGATTATAGCAGACTATAGCACTAAAGTAAAAGCTATCCCTTCTCAACCTGACCAAACGTTACATAACAAAGCGTAGCCTATCTAAATGTAACGTAGCGCGACCACTGTAGCAGGCTTCCCAAGGGCCAAGCAGAACAAACTAAGGGAGAGTAGATCGCTGAAGTCCATAGAACCGCAGTGTACATTAGAAAAGTTATAGCCACACACACCTAACGCAGACCGACGCAACATAACCAAACGTAGCCTAACTCAACCCAACGTGCAGAGACCGCTACTTCTGAGCTTCTCAGAGTCAAGCAGGACATGCTAGAGCACAGTAGAGCGCTGAAATATACCGAATAGCAGTATACAACACGAAAGTTGAAGCTATACTGACAAAACTTTACCTGACCCAACCTAATCGATGGTAACCCGACTCAACGTAACGTGCAGAGGCTACTATTGCTGGCCACACCAGAGCCAAGCAGTACACATTTGTCGAGAGTAGAACTCAGTGTCCATATAATCGCAGTGTATATCTGAAGAGTCAAAGCTACCCAGACCTAGCCCGAACCAACAGAACATAACCGAACGAAGCATAAATTGTCCTAACTTGCCGAGCCCGCTTTTGCTTCCCTTCCCAGAGTCAAGCAAGACATACTAGAGCACAGGAGAGCGCGCAAATCCTCCGAATAGCAGTTTGTAGCACAAAAGTTAAAGCCATCCTTACAAAACTTAGCCTGACCCAACCTAAACGAACGTAACCTTACACATCGTGACGTGCAGAGTCCACCGTTGCTGGCATTCGCAGAGCAAGGCTGAAAATAATAAAGCACTTTAGGGAGCAAATATCCACCTAATAGCATAATGTTGCACTAATGTCAAAGCACTCCACTCCTAGCCCTACTAATCGTAACATAACGAAACGTAACATAACTCATCGTAACATACGGCGACCGCTATAACTGGCCTCCCCAGAGCCAAGTAGAACACGTTAGTGGATGGTAGGACGCAGAAATACACAGAATCGCTGTGCATATCGGAAATGTCAAATTTACCCAAACCTAACCTAATCCAACAGAACAGGAACAAGCGTAGCCTGATGCAACATAACATGCGGGGACCGCCATTGGTGCCACCCCATATCCAAGCAGGGGATATTACAGCACAGTAGAACGCAGAAATCCGACGAATAGCATGGCACGAAACAAAAGACAGAGTTATCCTTACCAAACGTAACCTAAACCAACCTAAGCGAACGTAACCTGACTCAACGGAGCGTGCAGAGGCCACCATTTCTTACCTTCACAGAGCCTACATGAATGCATTAGAGCACATCAGGGCGCAGGAATCCACCTGATAGCAGACAATAGCGCTAAGGTCAAAGCTACCTTTCCTAACCTAACCAATCGTACCTTAGGCAAACGTAACTTCGACAAACGTAACCAAGCTGCACCTGAAGTGCCGCGGCCACTATTGCTGTCATTGCGAGAGCCAAGCGGAACACGATAGTGGAGAGTTGGGCGCGGAAAGCCATAAAATCGCAGTGTATGTCTGGAAAGTCAAAGCTACACAAGACTAACCCAAACCAACGGAACATAAAAACATTGCCCGAATCATGCTAATGTGTCGTGACCGCTATTTTTGCCAGCCCAGAGGCAAGCAGGGCATACTAGAGCACAGTCCAGCGCAGAAAGCCATCAATAGCAGGGTACAGCACAAAAGGTATATCTACCCTATCCAAACATGGCCTAACCCAACCTATCCGAACGTAACATGTCTCGTCATAACGTGCCGAGACAACTATTGCTGGCCTTACCAGAGCCAAGCTGAAAACATTAGAGCACTGTAAGGCACAGAAGTCCACCAAATGGAATAATACATCTCTAAAGAGAAAGCTATCCCCTCCCAACCTACCCAACCGCAACACGACCAAATGTAACCTAGCTCAACCTAGCGGGACGAGACCACCATTACTGGCCTCCACAGAGCCAAGCAGAACATACTAGTGGGGAGTAGGACGCAGTAATCTGTAGGATCGCAGTGTATATCGGAAAAGTCTGAGGAACCCAAACCTACCCAAGCTATCGGAACATACACAAACATAGCATAAATCAAACTAACGTGCCGAGACCGCCATTGCTGTCCTTCCCAAGGTGAAGCAGGACATACTAGAGCACAGTAGAGCGCAGGAATCCAATGACTGGCTGTGTTCAGCAAATAGGTAAAAGCTATCCTGTACAAACCTAGCCTGATCCAACCTAACCGTACGCGACATAACACAACGTAACGTGACGAGACCACTATTTCTGGCCTTCCCAGAGCAAAGCTGACAGGATTAGAGCTCTGCAGGGCGAAGAAACGCACCAAATAGCAGACTATGGCAATAAAGTCAAAGCTATCCTCCATTAACCTAGCCAAACTTAACGTAACCAAGCGTAACCTATCTCAGACTAACATGACGCGAACACAATGACTGGCCTCCCCAGAGCAACTTAAAGTAACCAAGCGTAACCTATCTCAGACTAACATGACGCGAACACAATGACTGGCCTCCCCAGAGCCAAGCAGAACACATTGGTGGAGAGCAGGACGCAGACATCTATAGAATCGCAGTGTATACTAGAAAAGTCAAAGTTGTCCAAACCTAACCCAAACCAACGTACCATAACTATACATAGCCTGACACAACCTAACGTGACGAGACTGCTATTGTTGCCCTCCCCAGTGCCAAGCACGACATATTATAGCATAGTAGGGCGCAGAAATCCTTCGAGTAGCAGAGTACAGCGCAAGAGTTAAGGCTACCTTTACCAAACGTAGCCTAACCCAACCTAACCGTACGTACCCTCACTCATGATAACGTGCCGAGACCACTGTTGCTTACCATCCCAGAGCCAAGCCGAAGATGCTAAAGCACTGTGGGTATCAGATATCCACCTAAAAGCAGACTATAGCACTAATGTCTAAGCTATCCTCTCCAAGCCTACACAAACGTAACATAACCAAACGTAATGTAGCTCAACCTGAGCCTACACCGCTATTGTTACCCTCCCCAGGGCCAAGCAGGACGTACTACAGCACAGTACGAAGCAGAAATCCACCGAATAGCAGGGTACATCACAATTGTTAAAGCTATCCTGAACAAGCTTAACCTGACCCAACGTAACCGAACGTAGCCTGATGCATCATAACGTTCCCAGACCACACTTGCCCGCCTTGCCAGAGCCAAGCTGAAAACAATAGAGCACACTATGGCACAGAAATCCACCTAATAGCAGAATACAGCACTAAAGGCATAGCTGTCCCCTCCTAACCTAGGGACTCGTAAAATAGCCGAGCGTATCCTAACCTACCCTGACGTACCGGGACCACTGTTTCTGGCCTCCCCAGAGCCAAGCAGGACATACTAGAACGCAGTAAAGAGCAGAAATCCACCAAATAACAGTGCAAAGTACAAAAGTTCAAGCTACCCTGACTGCAGCTCTCCTAAGCCAGCCGAACCGAACGTAACGTGACTCAACATATCGTGCCGAGACAACTATTGCTGGACTTCCCAGAGCCAAGCTGATAATATTAGAGCACTGTGGGGAGCAGAAATCCACCTAATAGCAGTCTATAGCACTAAAGTCAAAGTCATCCTCACCTAACCTAACCAACAGTAACGTGACCAACCGCAACCCAACTCAACTTAACGTTTTGCGACCACTATTGCTGGCCTCCACAGAGTCAAGCGGAACACGCTAGTGGAGAGTAGAACGCAGAAATCCGGATAATCGCTGTGTATATCAGAAGAGTCAAAACTACCCATGCCTAACCCAAACGAACAGGTCGTAACCAAACATAGCCTGATTCATCCTAGCGTGCCACGATCTCTGTTGCTGGCCTCACTAGGGACAGGCAGATGCTGGTAGAGCAATACAGTGTACTGATATCGAACGAATGGCAGTGTATAGCACAGAAGCCAAAGATATCCTAATCAAGCCTGTCCCTCCCTTGTCAAGCCCAGAGTAACCGAACTCAACCTAACGTGACGGCGCCGCTATTCCTGGCCTCCGCAGAGCCAAGCAGAGCATATTGGAGCAATGAGGGTTTCAGGAATCCACGAAATAGCAGTGTGTATCATAAAAGTCGAGGCAATCCCATCCTAACATATCGGAACGTAACAACCAAACATAATCTATCTCAACTTATCGTGCAGATAGCACTATTGCTGGCTTCCCCAGAGCCGAGCAGAGCATACTAGAGCATAGTAGAGCCCAGAAATCCACCGAGTAGAAGTGCATAGCACAAACGTCAAAGCTATCCTATCCTTAGCGAAACCAAAGGTGACGTAACCAAACGATGCATATCACAACTTAAACTGCCGGGACCACTACTGCTATCCTCCCCAGAGACAAGCAGAGCATATTAGACCAACGCGGAACGCAGAAATCCAGCGAACGGTAGTGCACAGCACAAAAGTCAAAGCCACAATATCCTAACTTAACCAATCCTAAAATTACCAAGCGTAACATAACACAAGCATAAGTGACGAGACATATATTGCAGCCATCCCCAGAGCCAAGCAGTCCATATTAGAGGTAAGAACAGCGCAGAAGTCCATGGAATCGCAGTGTATATCGCAAAAGCCAATGCCACCCCATCCTAAGCTAACCAAACTTAACGTAACCGAACGAAACCGAACACAACCCCAAGTGCCGAAGACACAATTGCTGGCCTCCGCAGAGTCAAGCAGAACATACTAGAGCACACTGAAGCGCAGAAATCCTCAGAATATCAGTTTACAGCTCAAAAGTCAAAGATGTCCGGTCCTAACGTAACTTATCGTAACATAACCAAATGTTACATTACCCAATATAACGTGCAACGACCAGTATTCCTGGAACACCCGGGCCAAGCAGGATTTAGTAGAGCAGAGTAGAGAACAGGGATCCACCGAAGAACACAGTATAATGCGGGAGACAATGCAGTACTAGTCGAACCTAGCATAACGTAACCTTACCAACCGTAACATAACTAGACCCAAGGTGCTGAGACCGAGATTGCTGACCCACAGAGCCAAGCAGAGAACATTAGTGCACACTACATCGCAGGTATCCTCCGCATTGCAGAGTACAGCGCGAAGGTCGAAGATATCCTGACATAACCTGACCAAACGTAACCTAACCAAACGTAGGCCAAACCCAACGTAACGTGTCGAGACCACAATTGCTGGCCTCCCCAGAGCCAATCAGTACATACTAGAGCACAGTGAAGAGCAGAAATCCGCCGACTATCGGTTAACAGCGCAAAAGTCAGAGCTATGATATCCTAACCTATTCAATCGTAACATAACCAAACGTAACCTATCTCAATCTATCGTGCCGCGACTACTATTTCTGGCCTCCCCGGAGCCGAGAAACACATATTAGAGGAGAGGAGAGCGCAGAAATCCATAGCATCCGAGTGTAAAGCATAAAAGTCAATACTACCCGAACCTAAGGCGGACCAACGTAAACTAATCATACGTAGTCTAACACACCATAGCGTGCACGAAAACCAATGCTGACCTCACGAGGGCCAGGCAGAACATAGCAGAGCACAGAGGAGAGCAGAAATCCAGCGAAAAGCAGGGTACAGTACGAATAAGTAGGTATCCTAACCGAACTTAGAAAAACCTTGCCATCCGAACACAACATAACAACCTAACGTGCGGAGACCACCATTGCGGGACACCGCTGAACCAATCGTAAAAGATTACAGCACAGTAGAGCGCAGTAAAATCCCGAAAATTGGTGTATAGCACAAAACTCACAGCTATCCTCTCCTAACCTAAAGAATCCTAACTTAACTAAACGTGACGTATCCCAATCTAAAGTGCCGCGACCATTATTGCTGTCCGCCCCAGAGCCAAGCAGAGCATACTACCGCAGAGTGGAGCGCAGAAACTCTTCGAGTAGCAGCGTATAGCGCAACAGACATAGATAACCTATCCAAACCTAATATATCCCACGTAACATAGCACAATCTAACGTGCCGTGAGCACTATTTCTGCTGTACACATGGACAATCAGGACGCGACAGCGCACAGGAGAGTGCAGAAGTACACAGAATAGCAGTGCGTAACACAACCATCAAAGTTACCCTAACATAATACAACGTAGCCTGACATAGCCAAACGCAACATAACTGAACCTAACGCACGCCGATCACTACTACTGCCTTCCCGAGGATCGAGCAGAGTAGAGTAGGGCAATGCAAAGCGCGGAAATCCACGCAATTGCAGTGTATAGCACAAAAGTCAAAGATATCCTAACCTAACCTGACCTAACCTAACCTAACCAGACGTAGAATAACCAAACCTAACGGTCAGTGACCTCCATTGCAGGCCTCCCCAGTACTAAGCCGCACATGTTAGAGAACAGCGGAGCACAGATATCTACGAACAGACGTAGATTTTGAATAACGCAAAATTAGTGCCATCCTAACCGAACGTAAACTATCATAATCTAACGAAACGTGACATAGCTCAATCTATCGTGCCACTGCCAGCTTTGCTGGCCTCCCCAGAGACAAACAGAGGCTAGTACACCAATGCAGAACGCAGATATCGGCCGAACAGCTGTTTATAGCGAAAAAGTCAAGGCAAACTTGAGCAAACTTACCCTAACCTAACACAACCAAACGAAACCTGTCTCAACCAAACGTGCCGAGACCACCATTGCTGGCCACGCCAGAGCAACGCAGAGTATAATAGAGGGGAGTTGAGCGCAGAAGTCCATGTAGGCGCAGTGTATAGCAGAAAAGTCGAAGTTCTCTAAACCAAACCAATGCTAACGTAACATAATCAAACATATCCTACCACAACCTGTCGTGCCGAGACCACTATTACTGGCTTCACCAGAGCGAAACAGAGTATACTAGAGCACGGTAGAGCCTAGAAATCCAACGAATAGCAGCATTTGCCAAGTAAGTCGTATCTATTCAAGCCTAACGCAATATAACGTAACGAAACCAAACGTAACCTAACTGAATATAATGGGCCGAAACAACTATTACTGGCCACCCCAGAGTCGAGCAGAGTATAGTAGAAGAACGTAGAGCGCAAAAATCCGCCGAATAGCGTTGTATAGCACAAAAGGCGAAGATATACTGAACTAACCAGACCTGACCTGACCTAACAGAACGTTGAATACCTGAACGTAACGTGCAGAGACAACTATTGGTGGCGTCCCCAGAGCGAAGCAGGACATATTAGATCACAGTAGAGCGCAGATGCACACCGAATAATAGAGCATAACACGAAAGTCAAAGCCGGCGTAGCCAAACGCAAACAAACAAAACCAAGCCAAACGTAACATAACGTATCGTGCCTAGCCCACTATTGCTGACCTCACCATAGCGAAGCAGAAAAGACCAGAGCACCGTTGAGCGCAGAAATCCTCACAATATCAGTGTTCAGCACAAAAGTCAAAGCTATCGTATCTTAACCTAACCAAACGTAACGTAACCAAACCTAACCTAATACTTCCTAACGTGACGCGAACAGTACTGCTGGCCTCCACAGATACAAGTAGAGCATAATAGAGGAGTGTAGAGCGCAGAAATCGATAGAGTCGCAGTGTATAGCAGAAAAGCCGAAGTTATCGAAGCTTAACCAGAGCCAGTGTAGCATAACAGAACGTACCCTATCTCAAACTGTCGTGCCAAGACCGCCATTGCTGGCCACCCAAGAGCTAAGCAGAATACACTAGAGCACAGTAGAGCGCAGAAAGCCAACAAATAGCAGTTTACAGCACAAAAGTCAAAGATACCCTAAACTAACCTGGCACAACCTAACATAAATATACGTAGAATATCTAAACGTAACTAGCCGATGCATCCATTGCTGTCCTCCCAAGAGACCAGCAGAGCATCTCAGAGCAGAGTAGAGCTCAGAAAACCATGGAATCGCAGTGTACAGCAGAAAAGTCAAAGCTACCCAAACGAAACCCAAACCAACGTATCCCATCCTGACAAAGCAAACTCAACACATTGTGCTGCGACCACTATTTCTTGCATCCACGGTTCCAAGCAGATTGGTATATAGCCCAGTAGAGTGTAGGAATGCACCGAATAACAGTGTATAGCAGGAAAGTGAAAGCGATCCTAACCAAACATAACCGAACGCAACTTAACTCAACCTGAAGTGCCGCGACCACTATTGGTGGCCTCCTGAGTGTCGAGCAGAGTATAGTGCAGCAATGTAGAGCGCAGAAATCCGCCGAACAGCGGCGTATAGCACAAAAGTCGGAGATATACTAACCAAACCCGACGCAACTTAACCTAACACAACGAAGGATATCTAAACACAACGAGCCGATGCCTCTGTCGCTGGCATCCCCAAAGCCAAGCAGAACATGTTTGAGCACATTAGAACCCAGGAATCCCACGTATAGCAGAGTATAGCACAAAAGTTGTGGGTGCCCTCTCGTAACCTAATCAATCGTGACGATACCGCACGTAACCAAACACAACCTAACGTGCCGCCACCACTATTGCTCGCGACCACAGATCCAAGCAGAACCTATTAGAGGAGAGCAAGGCGCAGAAATCCATAGAATCGCAGAGTATATCAGATAAGTCAAAGAGGCACAAACATAGCCCAAACCGACGCAGAATAGCCAAGCTATGCATAACTAAACCCAAGGTGCCGAGATCGCCATTGCTTCCATTCCCATAGCCAAGCAGGTCATACTAGGGCACTGTAGTGCGCAGAAATACTATGAATAGCAGTGTCCAGCACAAAAGATAAAGCCATCCAGACCGTACTTTGCCTAACACAACCAAACCGAACGTAGCGTGAATCAACATGAAGAGCCGAGGCTATTACTGCTGGCCTCCCCAGAGCCAAGCTGAAGATATTAAAGCACTGTAGGGAGCAGAAATCAACCTAATACCAGAATGTAGCACTAAAATCAAAGCCATCCTCTACTAACCCAACCAACCGTAACATAAGCAAACGTTATCTATCTCAAGCTGACGGGCCGAGAACACTATTGCTGGCTTCCACAGAGACAAGCGGAGTACGATAGAGAACAGTAGACCACAGTAATCCATAGGATGTCAGTGTTGAGCACACATGTCTAAGATATCCGAACGTAACCCGAACTAACATAACCTCACCAAACGTAGCCTAACTCAACCTAACGTGCCGAGACCACTGTGACTGGTCTCCCCTGGTACCAGAAGAGAACAGTAGAGCAACCTAGAGCGTAGAAATACACCGAACAGCAGTGTATAGCACAAAAGTCAAAGCTATAATAACCTTACCTGTCCAAACGTAATATAACCAAACGCAACCTAACTGAACGTAACGTGCTGAGGCTACTATTGCAGGCCTCCGGAGAGCCAAGCAGAATATGCTAGAACAGGGTAGGGTGCATTAATTCACCCCACTGCAATGTATAGCCCAAAGTCTAAGATAACTTGTCCTAAGCTGTTATCCTAACCTACCCGAACGTAGACTATCTAAACATAAAGTGCCACGCACACTATCGCTGGCCTGCCATAGCCATGCAGAATACACTAGGGCAGAGTAGAGCGTAGAAACCAACTAGATACCAGTGTATAGCGCAAACGTCAAAGCTATCCTGACCACACATACCCCAAACAGGCAAAGCGTAACGTAACAGAAACAAACGTGCCGAGACCACTATTGCGTGCCTCCCCAGAGCCAAGCAGAATCAACTTGAGCACGGTATGACGCAGAAAGCCAACAAATTGCAGTGTATATCACAGAAGTCAGAAATATCGTAACATAAGCTACCCTAACGCAGCCTAATCGTACGTAAGCTGACTGATCCTGACACGTCGCGGACACTATTGCTGGCCATCCCATAGTAGAGCAGAGTATAGTGTAGCCAAGCAGATAGCGAAGATCCACCGAATAACAGTGTATACCACGAAAACCAAATTTATGCAAACATAGCCCACGCAATCATAACCTAACAAAACATAGTGTGATTCAACCTAACGGGCCAGGACCACTATTACTGGCCTCCCTAGAGCCAAGAAGGCTATAGTAGGACAACGTAGACCGAAGACACCCACCTAATGGCAGTATAAAGCACAAAAGTCAACACTACCTAGTCCTAACCTATCCAAACCTGATATAAAGGAACGCAACCAAACTCAATCTAACGTGCCGAGAACACTATTGCTGGCCTCCCCAGTGCCAAGCAGAATATACTGGATCACAGTAGAGCGCAAAAAGCCTTAAAATAGCAGTGTATGCCACAAAAGTCAAAGAAACCCCTACCTAACCGTACCCAAACTGACCTAACCACACTTAGAACAACTGAGGCTATCGTGCCGACACCACTGTTGCTGGCCTCCCCAGAGCCAAGCAGACCATATTAGAGAGGACGAGAGCGCGCAAGTCTACACATAGCAGTGTATAAAACAAAAGGCAATCTCATCCTAACCAAACGAAACCTCACCCAACATAACCGAACGCAACCAACCACAAACGATCGTGCCACGACCTCTACTGCTGGTCTCCCCATAGTCGAGCAGAGTCTAGTGGAGCAATGCAGAGCGCAGAAATCCACCGACAGTCGTGTGTAGCAAAAAAGTCAAAGCTCCCCCATCCTAACCTAGCCAAACGTAACAGGACCAAGCGTTATCTATCCCAATCTAACGCGCCGAGGCCACTATTGCTGGCATCCCCAGATCCCAGCAAAGTACAGTAGAGCTATGTAGAGCGCAGAAATCCACAGAGTTGCAGTGTACAGCACAAAAGTCAAAGCCATCCTATCCTGAGCTATTGAAGCGTAACGAAAGCGGACGTTACGAAACCCAACCTGGCGTGGAACGTCCACAATTGCTATCCTCCATAGAGACAAGAAGATGCTGGTACAGCAATGTAGAGCGCAGATATCGACAGGATAGCAGTTTATAGCACAGGGCTCAGAGCCATTTTTACCTAAATTGACCTAACCTAGCCTAACCAAGCGTAACATAACTCAACCAAACCTGTTACGACTGATACTGCTGGCCTGTCCGGAGACAAGCAGATGCTAGTAGAGCAATGCATTGACAGATATCGACCGAACAGCAGTGTATAGCACAAAGGACAAAGATATCCTGACTAAACGTATCCTAAGCTAGCCTAGCCAAGCGCAACCTAATTCAACCTTGCGTGCAGGGACCAGAATTGCTGGCCTCTCCAGAGCCAAGCAGAACATACAAATCACAGTAGAGCGCAATAATACACGGTATTGCCGTGTATGGCACAAAAGTCAAAGATATCTTAATACAGCATGTCCTAACATAGCCAAGCCTAGCGTGACATAGCTAAACATAACATACCGAGAACAATATTGCTGGCCTTCCGAGAGATATGCAGGGCGTATTAGAAAAATGCACAGCGCCGTAGTCCACCAAATGGCGGTGCATACTATGAAAGTCAAAGTAATCCTACCCTAACCTTACTAAACGTAGCATAGGCAGGCGTAACGTAACCCAGCCTGACATGCCACGAAAGCTATTGCTGGCCTCACGAGAGCAAAGCAGAGTACGGCAGAGCAATGAAGACCTCTGGATTCGCCCGAATAGCAGTGAATAGCGAAAAAGTAAGAGATATCCTAACCAAATATATCCCGACCCAAGCTATTCAAATGTAAACAAACCAAACCTAACTTGCCCAGCCCACAACTGCCGGCCTCCCCACAGCCAAACAGGGCATTTAAATGGGAGTAGCGCGCAGAGGTCCACAGAGTGGCAGTGTTTTGCACGAAATTCAACGATATCCTAACATAACCCAAACAAACCCAGCCTAACCTTGCGTAACCTAACAAAGTTTGACGCGCTGCGGCCACTATTTCGAGCATTCCCGGATCAAAGCATGGAATATTATATTACAGTAGAGCGCAGAAACCCAGCGAGTAGCTGTGTCTAGCTCCGAAGCCAAAGCTATCCTGTCCTAACCTAACCAAACGTAACATAACCAAACGCAACCGATCACTATTGCTGGCCCCCCAGAGTCGAGCAGGGTGCAGTGTAGCGCAGTAGAGCGCAGAAAGCCACCAAATAACGACGTATAGCACGAAAGAGAGAGCCATCACAACCAAACCCACCGTAACCTTACATAAGCGAACGTAATTTAACTGAAACTATCGGGCCACGACAGCCGTTGCTGGTCTCCCCAGAGACGAGTAGAGCATAGTGTAGCAATGTAGAGCGCAGAAATGCTCCGGATAGCAGTGTATAGTACAAAGGCATAAGCTATCCTCTACCCACCTAACCAAACGTAACATAACCATACCCAAAATAACTCAGACTAACGTGCCGAGACCACTACAGCTGGCATTCGCGTAGCCAAACAGAGTATATTAGAGCTCGGTAATGCGCAAAAACGCACAAAACAGCAGTGTATAGCACAAGAGTCAAAGCCATCTTGACCAGACATATCCTAACCTAACCAAAGCGAATGGAACCTAACTCAACCAAGCGTGGCACGAACATTAATGCGGGTCGCCCCAGGGACAAGAAGAATATATTGGGGCACAGTAGAGCGCAGACGTCCACCGAGTAGCAGTGTATAGCGTAAGGTTAAGGCTGTCCTTTCCTAACATAACGAATCGAGTCTCAACCGTACGTAATCTATCACAAAGTAACTTGCCCAAACCGCTATTGCTGTGCCCCAAAGCCAAGCATAGCACATTAGAGCACAGTAGGGAGCTGATATCCGCCGAATATTAGTGCATAGCACAAAAGTCAAAGCTAACATTTCCTAACCCATCCAAACGTAATATAACCAAACGCAACATAACTTAACCTAACACGCAGAGACCACTATCGCTGTCCTCCCCAGGGGCAAGCAAAACATACTAGAACAGAGTAGATGGCAGAAACACACCGAAAGCAGTGTACACCACGTAAGTCAGGGCTATCCAAGCATAGCCCAGGCTAATATAACATAACGAAACGTAGCCTAACTCAACCTAACGTGCCTAGACCTATATTACCGTCCTTCCCATAGACGAGCCGAGTACAGTACTGCAATGTAGAGCGCAGAAATAAACCGAACAGCTGTGTACCGCACAAAAATCGAAGCTATCGCCTCCAAACATAGCCAACCCTAATACAACCAATATTAACATAAGACAACATGACGTGTATGGCACAGGAGTCTAAGAAATCCTAACCTAACCATTCCAAACCTAATCTAACCGCACTTAGAACAACTAAGCATAACGTGCCAACACCTCTATTGCTGGCCTCCCCAGAGCCAAGCAGAATATACTAGAGCACAGTAGGGCGCACAATTCCAACGAACTGCAGTGTATAGCACAAAAGTCAAAGTCATCATAACCAAACCTAACCTAACCCAAACAAAATAAGCGTAACATAACAATGCCTATCGCGCCACGACCATAATTGCTGGCCTCCCCAGAGCAAAGCAGAGCGTATTAGAGCACAGTAGTGCGCAGAGGCCCACCGAAGTGCAGACTATAGCACATAAGTCTCAGCTACCCTATCCTATCGCAGCAAAACGTATCATAACCAAACGCAACATAACTCAGCCTAACGTGTCACGGCCGCTGTTGCTGGCCTCCCCAGAGCCAAGCAAATGCGTTTAGAGCAATGCCGTGCGCAGATATCGACCGAATCGCAGTGTATAGCACAAAAATGATAGCTATCCTAAGCAGATATTACCTAACCTAGCCAAGCCAAACGTAACATAACCAAACGTAACTTCTGGAGACCTCTATTGCTGACCTCCCCAGAGTCAAGCAGAACATATCAGAGCACAGTAGAGCGCAGAAATTTACCGTATATAATTGTATAGCACAAAAGTGAAGGATGTACTTCCAAACCTTACCAAACATAACTTAAACAAGCGTAACATGACACATCGTAACGTGCCGAGACCACATCTACTGACCTTCCCAGATACAGGCGGAATATACTAGAGCATAGTAAAGCGCAGGAATACACCGTATTGCAGTGTATATCACAAAAGTGGTAGATATCCCAACCTATCTTGTTCTAACGTAACATAGCCGAACGTAGCTTAACTCTACAGGATGTGCCGAGGCAACTATTGCTGTCCTCCCCAGAGCCAAGCAGTACATGCTGGAGTGTGTAGAGCGCAGAAATCCATAGAACCACTGTGCATGGCAAAAAGGTCATGGACATGCAAACCTAGCCCAGACAAGCGTATCCTGACCAAGCGGAGCCGAGCTCAAGGTATCCTTAAACGACCGCTATTGCCGGAACCCTGGGGCAAAGCAGAATATATCAGAGCACAGTGGAGTGCAGAAATCCGCCGGATAAGTGTGTATACCACGAAAGCCAAATCTATACGAACCTAACCCAGACAAATATATCAAAACCGAACGATGCCTAACCCAACCTGACGTGACGGGACCACTGTTACTCGCCACCCCAGAGATGTGCAGAGTATAGTAGAGCAATGTAGAACGTAGGAACTCGCCGAATGGCAGTCTAGAGCACAAAAGTCGACTCTACCCTATCCTCACCTATGCAAACGTAATACAAACAAACGTAACCAATCTTAACCTAAGCTACCGAGACCATAATTCCTGGCCTACACTGAGCCGAGCAGAGTATAGTAGAGCCAAGTGGAGCGCAGAAAGCCTCCAGATAGCAATGTATAGCGCAAAAGCCAAAGATATCCTAACCATAACATACCGAACCTGTCCTACCCAAACGTAGAATAAATAAACCATCGATCCGAGACCTCTACTTCTGGACTCCCCATAACCAAGCAGAACATATTGGAGCACGGTAGAGAGCAGAAATTCACCGAATAGCATTGTGCAACACGAAAGGATATGATGCCGAAGCCTAACCCGGACAAACGTAACCCAGCCGATCGTAGTCTAACTCGGCCTAACGTGCCGAGACCGCCACTGCTGGCCTCCCCAGAGAAAAGCAGATCACGATGGATCACATAAGAGCACAGAAGTCCGTGGAATAGCAGTGTTGGGCACAAAAGTCAAAACTATCCAAACCAGAGTTAGCATAACCAATGATAACCAAACATAATCTAACTCAAACTATCGTGCGGAGACCAGTATTGCAGGCCTCCGCAGAGCCAAGAAGAACATATTAGAGTAGAGGAGAGCGCCGAAATCCATATATATGGATTTAGTATAGCAGAAGGGTCTAGGAAACTCAAACATAACCAAAACAAACATAACATAGACTGACACAACCATACTCAAAATGGCATGCAGCAACCACTATTGATGTCCTCCCGAGAGCCCAGCAGATTAGAGTAGTGCACACTAGAGGGCAGGAAGCCGCCAAATAACAGTGTATACCTCGAATGTCGAAGATATACTAACCTAACTTAACCGAACCGTTACTAAATAAACGTAACCTAACGCAACCATACGTGCCACGACCACTATTGCTGGCATCCCGAGAGACGAGCAGAATATACTGGACAAAGTATCGCGCAGTAATCCACCGCACTGCAGTTTATTGCGCATGGGTCAAAAATAACCCAACTTAACCTATGCAAGCAATACGTAACCAAGCGTTTCCTAACTAAACCTAACGCGCCTGGACCACTACTGCTGGCCTCACCATCGCCAAAAATAATATATTAGGGGCGAGCAGACCGCGGTAATCCATAGAACCGCAGTGAATAGCAGAAAAGCCGGGGCCATCCACACCTCGCTGTGACTAACGTATCCTAACCAAACGTAATATATCATAACCCAACGTGCCGAGACCGCTATTGCATGCATTCACAGAGTCAAGCAGAACATACTGTGCACGACGGAGCGCAGAAGACTACCGAATAGCAATGCATAGCGCAAAAGCCAAAAGCAAACTAACCAAACGTAGGCCAACCTAACCCAGACAAACGTAACTTAACACAAACGAACGTGCCACGAACGCTACTGCTGGTCTCCCCTATGACAAGCAAATGCTAGTAGAGCAATGCAGAGAGCAGATTCCGACCGAATAGCTGTGTCTAGCGTAAAAGTCGAAACTATCTTATCCTAACCTAACCAAACGTGACACAACCAAATGTAATCTATCTCAACCTAACTTGCAGAGACAGCTATTGCTGTCCTCCCCTTATTCAAGCAGAATGTACTAGGGAACAGTAGAGCGCAGAAGTCCACCGAACAACAGTTTATACCACGAAAGTCAAAGAAATCCGAGCCTGGCCCAAGGTAATATAATATAACCAAACATAGCCTAAATCAACCTAACGTGCCGAGACCACTATTACAGGCATCCTCAAAGTCGGGGAGAGAATAGCAAAGCAATGTAGTGCTTAGAAATCCACCGAATAGCACTCTATATCACAAAAGCAAATTCTACCCTATAATAACACATCCGAACGTAATATAAACAAACATAGCATAACTTAAGCTGACGTGCCGAGACCACCGCTACCTGCCTTCTCAGCGACAGGCAGAATATACTCGAGCACAGTAGAGCGCATGAATCCACCAAATAGCAGTGTTTTGCAAAGATGTCAATGGAATTCTGACATAACCTGACTTATCCCAAACAAACTATGCGTAAACTAACTAAACTAACGAGCCGAGCCAACTACTGCATGTCTTCCCATCGCCGAGCAGAACATATGATAGGAGTGTAGAGAGAAGGAGACTATAGAATGGCAATGAGCAGCAGAAAAGTCAAAGATGTCCTGACCAAACCTAGCATAACCTTACCCAAACAAACGTAACAAAACTCAACATAACGCGCATAGACCACTATCGCTGACATCCCCAGAGGAAAGTGGGTGCTAGTAGTGTAACGCAGAGCGCAGATATCGACCCAAAAGCAGTGTATGGCAGAAAAGTCAAAGCAGTCCCTGTCAACCATAACGTAACCTAAAGTACCGAAACGCACCATAACGCAGCCTATCTTGCAGTGACCACCATTGCTGGCATCCACAGGAACAAGCAGATTGCGATGGAGCACGTTATCGTAAAGAAGTCCACAGAATACCAGTGTTGAGCACAAAAGTCAATGCTACACAGACCAGAAATAACCTAACCAAACCTAATTAAACGCAATATAATTCAACCTATCGAGCGGTGACCAGTGTTGCTGGCCTCCGCAGAGCCAAGCAGAACATATAATGGTAGAGGAGAGCCCCGAAATCCAGATGGAGCAGGGTATAGCAGAGGATTCAATGCTACCCGGATCTGATCCAAACAAGCATAGCATAACTAACTTGACATAATTGAAGCCAATGAGCCACGGCCGCTATCTATGCCCTCCCCAGAGCTAAGCAGAGCATGCAAGATCACAGTAGAGCGCAGAAATACACAGAAAGGACGTTGATAGGACAATAGTCAAAGCTATCCGAGCCTAACGTACCCAAACATGACATAAGCAAACGGAACATTGCTTTTCCTGACGTGCCTAGGCGACTACTGCTGACCTCCCCAGAGCCTATCAGAATATACTAGAGCAGAGTAGGGCGCAGAAATCAACCGCATTTCAGTGTAGAGCACAAAGGTCAATGATACCCTATCCTAACCCGAACAAACCTAACCTAACTGAACGTAAACTAACCCTACATAAAGAGCCGCGGCCACGGTTTCTGTCCACCATAGAGCAGAGCAGAGCATACTATATCGCAGTAGAGCGCCAACATCCACCGAATAGCAGCGTTTAGCCCAAAAATCGATGCAGTCCCTGCCTAACCTAGCCAAACATAGCACAAACAAACGTAACCTAACACCACCTAACCGCCCTACACCGCTATTGCTGATCCCCGCAGAGTCAAGCAGAATTCAGTTGAGCACAGTATATCACTGAAATGCGCGGCGTAGCAGTGTAAAGCGCAAAAGTAAGGGGAGCATATCCTAACCTGACCTAACCTAATGCACCCAAACGTAGCCTAACTCAGCATAAGGTGTCGAGACCACTATCGTGGTCCTTCCCAGGGCCGATCTGAACATATAAGATAACTGTGGAGCGCAGAAGTCCACCGAATAGCAGTGTATAGCCCAAAGGTCATAGCTAACCTAGAGTTGCCTAACCAAGCACAGCATAACAGACATAACCTTATCCGACATAATGCTCCTAGACCGCCATTGCTGATTTCCACAGAGCCAACCAGAAAATACTAGATCACAGTAGAGCGCAGAATAGGCCGCGTTGCAGTATACATTTGCAAAAGCAAAGGCTGTCCTAACCTATCCTGTCCTAACCTAACCTCACCAAACGTAGCATAACTAAACGTTACGTGCCGATACCACCGTTTCTGGCACTCCTAGAGACAAGCTGAACATATTAGAGCACATTAGAAGGCAGAAATCCCCCGAATAGCAGTGTATTGAGCAAAATTCGTAGTTAGCCCCTCCTAACCTAACCAATCGTAACGTGGCCAAAAGTAACATAACTCATCATAACGCGGCGCGACCACTATTTCTGGCCTCCCCAGCACGAAGCAGAACATATTAGAGGAGCGTAGAGAGCAGAAATCCATAGAATCGCAGTGCACAGCAGAAAAGTCAAAGCCACCCAAACATAACCCAGGAAACTGTAACCTAACCAAACGAACCCCAACTAATCGTAACGAGCCTCGACCACTATTGCTGGACGCTCCAGGGCCAAGCAGAATACAGTAGACCACAGCAGCGCGCTGAGTTCTAGCGTGTAACATTGTATACCACGAATGTCTAAACTATCCTGGCCTAACACAGACGAACGTAAATTAACCAAATGTAGACTAACGCATGCTAACGTGAAGAAACCACTATTACTGGACAATCCAGAATCGAGCAGGGTATGGTGGAGCGTTATAGACCGTAGAAATCCACCGAAGAGAAATGTGTGCCACGAAAGTCAACGATATCCTGACCAAACCTAACCAAACCTAACCAAATCTGACGTAACATGGCACGACCTGGCGTGCCGCAACCAATACTGCTGTCTTCCCCAGAGACAAGCAGAATATACTAGAGCTCAGACGACTACAGAAATCCTTGGCGTTGCAGCGTAAAGAACAAAGTCAAAGATATTCTAACTTAACCTGACCTAACCTAACAAAACCAAACGTAGCATAACACAACATGACGTACCGAGACCACTATTGCCGTCTTCCCCAGAGACAAGCAGAATATGAAACAGCACATTATGTATCAAAATTCCATAGGATATCAGGGTTGAGTGTACATGTCAACGCTATCCTAACCGAACCCAAGCAAACCTAACCTAACCAAACGTAACCAATCCCAAGAAAACATGCCGCCAAGTGTAGTGCTGGTCTCCACAGGGCCATGCAGAGCATACTAGAGGTGGGCGGAGCGCAGAAAGCCACAGAACAGCAGTGCATGAGAGAAAAGTCGAAGCTATCCAAACCTAACCGGGGCCAACGCAACCCAACCAAACGAAGCTTATCTCACCCTAGCGTGCCGAGACCGCCATTCCTGGCTTCCCCATAGCCAACCGGTGCACACTACGGCGCAGCAAAGCTTAGAAATCTTTCGAATTGAGGCGTATACCACGAAAGTCAAATCTATCAGCACCTAACCCAAACCAACGTAACGCAATCAAATATCAAATACTTCAATCAGACGTTGCGTGCCCACTGCTACTGGCCCTCGCAACGTCGAGCAGAGTATAGTAGAGTAACGTAGAGCGTAGAAATCCGACAAATAACAGTGTACAGCACAAAAGTCAAATATAGCCAGCCTCACATTACCGTAACCTAGTATCACCAAGCGCAACACAACTTAACCTAACGCGCCGAGACCACTATTAGTGGACACCCCAGAGTATGGAAGAGCAATATAGACCGTACAAATCCACCGGAGAGCAATGTGTACCACAGAAGTCAAAGATAACCTAACCAAACATAGCCAAACCTTACCTAGCCATACGTAACGTAACACAACCTAGCCATACGAAACGTAACTCAACCTAACGTGCCGCGAACACTATTGCTGATATCCACAGATCAAAGCAGAATATTCTGGAGCACACAGGACAACAGGAATCCGCCGCACTGCTGTGTAATGCACAAAAGCCAAAGATATCCTGACCTAACCTCTACGAACCTAGCCTAACCAACCGTAGACTAACTCGACATATCATCCCCACATCGCCATTGCTCGCCTTCCCAGAGCCAAGCTGAACACATTGGAGCACAGTGGAGCTCAGGAATTCACCGAATTGCCGTGTATAACACAAAAGTCAAAACAATCCTAACCAATAAGCTAACTAAACGTAACCTAGCCCAACGTAACCTAACACAACTTCTCGTGCAACGACCATATAGTAGAGCAACGAAGAGCGCGGAATTCCACGGAATAGCAGTGTACAGTATAAAAGTCAAAGATATCCCATCCTAACCTATTCAAGCGTAACAGTACCAAACGCAACGTGACTCATACTATCGTGCCGAGACCACTATCGCCGTCCCCGACGGAGCCAAGCAGAACATACTAGGGAGCAGTGGACCGCAGAAATATACCGAACAGCAGCTAGGAATACGAAAGTCAAAGCTATCCATTCCTATCCCAAGCTAACATGACTAAACGAGGCGTAGCATTGCTCAACCGAATGTGACGAGGGAGCCCGCTATTGGTGGGCTCCCCAGACACGTGCAGAGCATACTAGAACACAGTGGAGCGCAGAAATCCACCGAAAAGCAGTGTACACCACATGAGTCAAAGCTATCCAAACCAAACCCTGACTAACGTAATCTAAGCGAATATAGCCTATCTCAAACTAACGTTCCGAGATCATAATAACTGCCCCCCCCCCCCATATACGAGCAGACCACAGTGGAGCAATGTAGAGCGCAAAAATCCACCGGATGTCTGCGTGTATCACTAAAATCAATGAGGATATCCTCGACATTTGGAATATGAACAGCAATGGTGATGATTCCTGAGCTCTACCGTACCCAGGTATATTCTGCTTGGCACTACGGAGGCCGGCAGTAGCAGTCTTGGCACGTTAGTTTGAGTTAGGCTACGTTTGTTTATGGTACGTTTGATTAGGTTGGGAAAGGATAGCTTTGACTTTTGCGTTACGGAGTGCTATTCGGTTGATTCCTGCGCTCTACTGTGCTCTAATACGCTATTCTGGGCTCTGGGGACGCCGGCAATGGTGTTCGTTGCAGGATAGGCGGAGTTATTTTCCGTTTGGTTAGTTTTGTTTGGGAAAGGTTTGGTTAGGATATCATTGGCTTTTGTGCTTAAAATGCTGTTCGTTTGATTTCTACGTTCTACAGTGCCCAAATATGATCTGCTTGTCTCTGAGGAGGCCAGAAATAAATGTTTCGGCTCGTTAGTCTTAATCATATTACGGCTTGTTATGATAGGTTTGGTTAAGTATGGTTAGGGGGGCTTTGACTTTTGTGCTGTACACTGCTGTTCGGTTGGCTTCTGCGATCTACTGCCCTCTAATATGTTCAGCTAGACTCTGCGAGTGCCAGCATTACTGGTCTCAACGAGGTATTTTGAGTTCGGCTACGTTTGGTTAGGTTAGGATAGGTGACATTAGGTTAGGATACCTTTGATTTGTGTGCCTTGCACTGGAATGCGGCGGATCTCTGCAAACTAGTACGATCTCGTATATTCTCTTTCGCCCTTGGGAGATTAGCAACATTGGTTTAGGCACGTCGGTTTGAGTTATGTACGCTTGGGTATGTTATGCTTTGTTCGGTTAGATTAGGATGGATTTGACTTATGCGCTATGCACAGTTATTCGGCTGGTTTCTGCGCTCTGCTGCGCTCTTGTGTATTCTGCTTGGCTCTGGGGAGGCAAGAAACAGGGTTTTATGTACGTTAGGTTGAGTCAAGTTAGGTTCGGTTATGTCACGTTTGCTTAGGTTGGGTAATTATAGCTCAGACTTTTGTGCTATGGACAGCCACTCGGAGGAAGTCTGCGCTCTACCTTTCTCCAACGTAATCTCCTTGGTCCTTTGGAGGCCAGCAATTGTGGTCGCGGCACGATATGCTGAGCTCGGCTAGGTATGTCTATGTCACGTAGGCTTGGGTTAGGTTGGATATCTTTGACTCTTCTCCAGTACATTGCGGTTCTAAGAATTTCTGTGCTCTGCTCTCGTCTAATATGTTCTATTTGTCTCTGGGCAGGCCAGCAATGGTGGCCGCGGCACGTTAGGTTCTGTTTGGTTACGTCTGTTAATGCTACGATTGGTTAGGTTAGGACAGAGTATCTCTGACCTTTACGCTCTACACGGCTGTTCGGTGGATCTCTTCGATCTACTGTCCTCTGGCAGGCTCCGCTTTGCCGTGGGGTGCCCAGGAATTGTGGACGGGGCACGTAAGTTTGAGTTACGTTGCGCTTGATTGGGTTACGTTAGCATGGGTTTGGTATGGATAGCTTTGACTTTTCTGCCATACGCTGCGATTCAATGGATTTTGTACGCCCTGCTCTGCTCTTATATGTTTTGCTCGACTCTGTGGTTTCCAGCAATAGCGTTCGTGGCACGAAACGCTAAGATACGTTACGTTTGTCCGGTTAGGTTAGGTTTGGGTAGGGGAGGATATCATTTATTTTTGTGCTATACACTGCTATTCGGAAGACTTCCGCGCTCTACAGTGCTCTAACATGATCTGCTTGGAACTGAGGATGCCAGCAATGGTGGGCTCGGCGCGTAACGTTTATTTAGGCTACGTTTTATTAGGCTACATTGGTTTGGCTACGAACAGCATAGCTTTGTCTTACGTGGTATGCACCGCTACGCGGCGTATATCTGCTCTCTACTGCGCCCTGGTGTGTTTTGCTCGGCGCTGTGGCGGCCAGTAATAGCGGTCTCGCGACGTCAGGTTTAGTTATTTTATGTTCGGTTATGTTAGGCTAGGTCAGGTAAGCTTAGGATTTATTTGACGTTTGTGCTATTCGCTGCCCTTTGGATGTTTTCTGCGCGCTACAGTGCTGTAGTATGTTCTGCTTGGCACTGGGGAGGCCGGAAATAGTGGTCTCCGCACATTATTTTGAGTTGCTATACGTTTTGCTATGTAATGATTTATTTAATTAGATTTGGATAGTTTCGACTTTTCTACTATACACTAAGGTTCTATGGATTCCTGTGCTGTACACTTCTCTAATATGCTCTGCATGACTCTGTGGAAGCCAGCAATACTCTTCGCGGCACGTTAGGTTGAGTTAGACTATGTTCTGCTGGGTTAGGCTATAATATTTTTGACATTTGTACTTTACACTGTGGTACGGCGGATTTCGGCTGTTTTCTGTGCTCTAGTATATTCTTCTCCGCTCTTGGGTGGTCAACAACAGTGGTGTAGGCAAGTTATGTTGAGATAGGTACGCTTGGTTATGCTGTGCATGGCTTGGTTGTGCTAAGATACCTATGACTTTTGTGATGTACATCGCTATTCGTTGGATTTCTGCGCTCTGATGTCCTCCAGTATGCTCTGCTATGCTGTGGGGAGGCCGGAATTCTTGGCCGCCGTGCGTCGGTTTGTGTTATGTTACGTTTGCCTGGGTTACGTTGGCATGGGTCAGGTTTGGATACCTTTGACTCTTTTGCCGTACGTTGCGATTCTGTGGACCTCTGCGCCCTACTCTGACCTATTGTTCTCTGCTTGGCCATGAGGAGGCCAGCAACAGTGGTCACGTCACAATAGGTTGAGGCAGGGTACGTGTGGCTAGATTAGGCTGCGTTGGGTTGGGTGTGGTTGGCATTGACTTTTGTGCTACACAAAGCTGTTCTATGGACTTCAACGCTCTACAGTGCTCTATCACACCCTGCTTGTCTCTCGTGAGGCCAGCAATAGTGGTCGCGGCGCGGTAGGTTGCATTAAGTTACGTTTTGTTCCGTTAAGATTGTTTATGCTAGGAGATGATATCTCTACCTTTTCTGCTATGCACCGCTGTTCGCATGGATTTCTGCGCTATACCGTTATCGAATATGTTCAGCGTAGCTCTGGAAACGCCAGTTATAGTGGTCACGGCCCGTTATGTTGATTTAGGCTACGTTCGATTATGTTATGTTTGATCAGGTTAGGAGAGGATAGCTGTACCTATTCTGCTGTACGCTGCTGTTCGGCGCATTTTTGCGCTCCACTTTCCTCTAATGTGTACAGCTTCGCTCCGGGAAGACGTGAAGTAGGGGTCTCGGCGCGTTAGGTTGGGTTACGTTACGTATGGCTATGTTACGTTCAGTCAGGTTAGTATAGCATAGCTTTGACTTTTGTGCTGTACACTGCTGTGCGGTGGATTTCTGCTGTCTACTGTGCCGTAATATGTTTTGCTTGTCTCTGTGGTGGCCAACAATGTTGGCCTGAGCGCGTTAGGTTTATTCATACAGCGTTTGGTTAGGTTAGATTTGTTGGTGTTAGGTTAAGATATCTTTGTCACCTGTGCTCAACACTGCTATTACATGGACCTCTGCACTCTACTTTGCTCTACCTTATTCTTCTTGTCTCTGATTGCGCCAGCAGCAGCGGTGGCGGCACGTTTGTTTGTGGTATGTAAGGTTTGGCTAAGCTAGGTTCGGTAGTTTTTCGTCAGTATATTCTTGACTTTTGCGCTGTTCACTTCTATTCGGTGGGCTTCTGCTCTCTACTGTGCTCTAATTTGATCTGATTGGCACTGAGACGACCAGCAATAGGGGTCTCGTCACGTTATGTTGGGATATGCAACATCCGATTATGATACGTTCGGTTAGGTTAGGACAGGTTAGCCGCGACTTTTGTGCTATTAATTGCTCTTGGGTGCATTACGGCGCTCTTCGTTTCTCTACAATTCTCTGCAGGCCTCTGGCGTGCCAGCAATAATGGTCTTGGCACGATAGGCTGATATATGTTACGTTTGGTCAGCTTAGGTTTGGTTATGTTTGGACAGGGTGGCTCTGACATTAGTGCTATACACAGCTATCCAATGGATTACAGCGCTCTACTGTTATTTAATATGTTCTGCTTTTCTCTGGGGATGCCAGGAACAGTGGCGTAGGCTCGTAAGGTTTTGTTATTCTATGTTCGGTTTTGTTCAGTTACGTAAGGCATGGATAGGATGGCACGACTCTTGTGCTGTACACTTCCTTTCGGTGTATTTCTGCGCTCCAATGTGCTCTGATATGTTCTGATTTCCTCTGGGTATGCCAGCAAATGTTGTTTCGGCAGGTTAGGATATGTTAGGCTACGCTTTGTTAGGTTACGTTAGTTCAGTTTAGGACCGGTAGCTTTGTCGGTCGACGTTTGCACTGTCATTCGGTGGGCCTCTGCGCTCTGCTATGCTTTACTCGACCATGCTCGAATCTGGGGAGGCCAGAAATGGTGGTCGCGGCAAGTTAAGTTGAGTTAGGTTACGTTCTGCAACGTTATGACTTGATAGGTTAGGAGAGTGTTGCTCCAGCTTACCTCTTACACACTGATTTTCGGCCGCGTTCTGCTCTCTACTGTGCTCTAATATGTTCAGCTTATCTATGGGAAGGCTGCCTTACTAGCCTTGGCACGTGGTGTCGCGATAGCCTACGTTTGGTTCGGATGGGTTTTGTCAGGTTAGGGTAGTATATCTTTGACATTCCAGCTATCAAATGCATTGCGGCCGAATTCTTCGCTCTACTGTGCTCTAGTACATTCTGCTTGTCTCCGAGCAGCTCAGAAATAGTGGTCCATGCACGTTAGGTTTAGTTAGGTTGCGTTCGGTTATGCTATATTTGGTTTGGTTAGGCTAGGGCAGATTCGACTTTTGTACTACCCGCGGCGCGTAGGGCAGGGTTATGTTACGTTCGCTTGGGTTAGATTTGTTTGGGTTAGGTTTGGATGTATTTAACTTTTGACTTGTGCACTGCATTGCGGTGGATTTCTGCCACATGCTGTGCTCTAATATATTCCGTCTGGGTCTGGGGGGGCAAGCAATGGTGGTCTCGGCACGCTACGTTGAGATTAGCAATGTTTGGTTGGGTTATGCTAGTTCCGGATAGGCTTGGATAGCTTTGACTTTTCCTTTCTACACTGCTGTTCTATGGATTCCTGCCCTCTGCTCCCCTTTATTATGCTCTGGTTAGCTCTGTTGAGGTCAGCAATATTGGTCGCGGCACGTTAGGCTGAACCAGAGTGCATTTTGTTAGGTCAGGTTGGGTTGTGCTTGGTTTGGATATCCTAGACTTCTGGGCTCAGCACTGCAATCATATGGACTTCTGCACTCCACTGTGCTGTATCATATTCAGCTTGCCTCTCGGTGCGCCAGCAGCAGTGGTCGCGGCACGTTGTGATTGGTTAAGTTGCGTTAGGCTATGTTCCGCCAGGGTATGTCTGTCTCGCGCTGTACACTGATATTCGGGTAATTCCTGCGCTCTGCAGTGCTCTCATGAATTCTATTTCTCTCTGGGGAGGCCTGCAATGGCGGTGCCTGCTAGATAGGTTTAGCTATACTACGTTTGGTTAGGTTATGGTAGGTTAGCTCTGTTTACGATGGCTTTCACTCTTGTGCTAATCACTGCTGTTTGTCGGATTTCTGCGCTCTACTGCTCCGTAATATTTTGTTCTTGGCTCTGGGAAGGCCAGAAGTAGGTGTCCCGGCAAGTTCTGTTGATTTATTTAACGATAGGTTATGTTATGTTAGGTTAGGTTAGGTTAGGATATCTTCGACTTTTCTGCTTTACACTGCTATGCTGCGGATTTCTGCGCTCTACTGTGCTCTAATATATTGTGCTTGGCTCTGGGAAGGCCAGCAATTGCGTTCTATGCAGGTTAGCTCACGTTATGTTACGTTCGGCTGTGTAACATTTGCTTAGGTTAGGCTTGGATAGCTTCCAGTTTTGTGCTGTGCACTGCTATTCGGTGGATTTCTGAGTACTACTGTGATGTAGTGTGCTCCTCTTTGCTCTGTGGAGGCCAGAAATTGTGGCCGCGGCGCGTTAGGTTGCGTTGGGTTACGTTTGGTTGGGTTAGGGTACCTTTGACTTTTGTGCTGTACACTGCAATGCGGTGTAGTCCGGCGCTCTGTTCTCTCCTATTATGCTCTGATTGACCCTGCGGAGGCCAGCCATACTGTTCGCCGCACGTTAGCTTACGTTATATTACGTTTGGTTAGGTTGGGTTAGGTTGGGTTAGGTAAGGACATCTTTGACTTTTGTGTTCATCACTGCTTTCCTATGGACTTCTGCACTCTACTGTGGTCTATCGCATCCTGCTTGCCTCTGGGAGCGGCAGCAATGGTGGTGGCTGCACGGTAGTTCGTATTACGTTACGCTAGGTAAGGTTTCTTCAGGGTATTTCCGTTTTTTGCGTTATGCATTGCAATGCGGTGGATTCCTGCGATCTTCTATGCTCTAGTATATTCTGCGTTGCCCTTGGGAGGTCAGCAGCGTTGGCCACGTCTCGTTAGGTTTAGTCAGTCTGCGCTTGACTAGGTTAGGTAAGGTCAGGTTATGTTAGGATATTGTTGACGTTTTTTATATACACTGCTATTTGGTGGCTTTCTGCGTTCTACTGTGATCAAATAAGTTATGCTTGGCCCTGGGCAGTCCGACAGTAGTGGTCACGGCTAGTCACGTTTAGTTATTCTACGTTTCGATAGGTTATGTTGGTCTGGGTTAGGATTGGGTAGGTTTGACTGTTCTGCTGTACACTGCAGTCCTTTGGATTTCTTCACTCTATTATGCTCTGCGTGAATCCGCGGATGCCAGCAATGCTGGTCGCATCACGTCACGTTGAGCTAGGTCACGTTAGGCTATGTTGCGGTAGGTTAGTTTAGGAGGGGACAGCTTCCACTTTTGTGCTATACACTGCTATTCGTAGGATTACTGCGCTTCGCTGTGCTCTACTATGTTAATCTTGGCTGCGGAAATGGCAGTAACGCTGGACTCGTCACGTTATGTTGAGTTAGGCTACGTCTGATTAGGTTAGGTTTGGTCAGGTTAGGTCCGGTCATCTTAGACTTTTGTGCTGAACACTGCAATACGGCGGATTTCGGTACACTATGGTGATCCAGTACATTCTTCTTCGCTCCTGGGTGGTTAGCAGCTGTGGTGAAGGCACGTTGGGTTGAGTTAGGTACGCTTGGTTAAGATACGCTTCAGGCGGTAAAGCCAGAGTGGCTTTAACTATTGCGCTATACACCGCTATTCGGAAGATATCTGCTCTCCACTGCGCTCTAGTGTATTCTGCATGGTTGCAGGGAGGCCAGTAATTGGTGATCTATGCTCGTCAGTTTGAGATATGTTACGTTTGGGTATGTTACGTTTGGGTATGTTACGGTTGGTTAGGATAGGCGGGGGTAGCTTCGACTTTTGCGGTATACACAGCTCTTCGGCGGATGTTTGCACTCTATTGTGCTGAATTATGCTCGGCTTGACTCTGGAAGCGCCAGCAACGGTAGTGTCGGCACGTTACGTTGAGTTAGGCTACGTTTGGTTAGGCTAGATTACGTCAGGTTAGATTAGGGTATCTTTGACTCTTGTGCTCTACATTGCAATGCGGCGGATTTCTGCCCTCTACTGTGGTCGAGTATATTTTGGTTGGCTCTGTGGAAGTCAGGAATTGCGGTATAGGCACGTTGGTTCGGGTTATGTTGCGTTTGGTTATGCTAGGTTTGGCTATGTAGGGCTAGGATAGCTATGACTTTTGTGACCTACACTGCTATTCGGCTTATTCCTGCACTCCACTGTGATCTGATATACACTGCTCAACTCCTGCGAGGCTAGCAACAGTGGGCTCGGCACGTTAGAATGAGTTATGTAACGTTTGGTTAGGTTATCCTTGTATGATTTGGGTTTGTTTTGCTTTGACAGTCTTGACATAGACCGCTTTTCGGCGGATTCCTGCGCTCCACCTTGCTCTACTACACTCTGCTCGACTCTGGAGTGGCCACCGACAGTGGTAGCTGCACGTTAGGTTGAGTTATGCTGCGTTTGGATATACTACGGTTGGTTAGAACAGGAGCGGATATCTTCGACTTTTGTGCTATAAACTGACATTCGATGGGTATCTGCACTCGACTGTGATTTGATATGTTCTGCTCGGCCCTGAGGCGTCCAACAATAGTGGTCGCGGCTCGTTGTATTCAGTTAGGCTTCGTTCCGTTAGGTTGTATATGCTGTGGTTAGGAGTGGCTAGCTACGACATTTGCGCTGTACACTGATCTGCGGTGGATACGTGCTCTCTACTGTGCTCTAATATGTACAGCTTGGCTCTGGAATAGTCAGCAACTGTGGCATTGGCACGTTACGTAGGGTTACCCTGCGTTTGGTTAGGTTAGATTAGGTGAGGTTAAGTTAGGTTATCTTCGACTTCTGAGATTTAAACTGCTGTGCGGCGGATTTCTGCGCTTTGGTGTGTTCGAGTACACTCTGGTTGGCTCCGCGGGTGTCAGAAAGAGCGGTCTCAGCACGTTAGGCCGGGATATGATACGTTTGGTTATGCTATGCTTGGTCATGTTGGGCTAGGATAGCTACGCCTTTTGTGCTATACACTGATATTCGGCGGACCCGTATGCTCCACTATGATCTGATATGTCCAGATTGGATTTGGAATAGACTGCGATAGTGGTCTCGGCACCTTATGCTGAGTTAGGCTACGTTTTGGTGGTTTAGGTTAGGTCGGCTTAGGTTAGGTTGTCTCTACTTTTGTGATTTGCACTGCAACGCCGCGGATTTTTGTAATCTACACTGCTCTAGTATATTCAGTTAGGCTCTGGCGAGGTCAGCAATAGCGGAGTAGGGCGATTAGGTGGAGTTAGGTTACGTTTGGTTATAACAGGCTTCGTTGTGTTAGGAGAGGATACCTTTAACTTTCTTGCTGTACAGTGCCATTCGGTGGACCTCAGAGCTCCACAGTGAGCGGATATGTTCAGCTTTGCTCTGGGAAATGCAGCGATAGTGGTCTCTGCACCTTATGCTAACTTACGCAACCACTGGTTGGGTCAGGTTAGGTCAGGTTATGTCAGGTTATACTTACCTTTGAGCTTTACACTGCTACGCCGCAGATTTCTGTGATCTACTCTGCTCTAGTATATTCAGCTTGGCTCTGGGCAGACGAGCAGTACTCGCGTAGGGCGGTTAGGCGTAGTTAGGTTACATTTCGTTATGTGACGATTGGTTAGGTTAGGAGAGGATAGCTTCGACTTTTTCGCTATACACTGCTATTCGGCGGATTTCTGCAGGCTACTCTGCTCTAAAATGTTCAGCTTGCCTCACGGTATGCCAGCTATAGTGGTATGGGCACGTTACGCTGAGTTAGTCTACGCGTGTTTAGGTCAGGTTGGGTCAAGTATGGTTATCGTGTCTACGAAATTTGGTCCATTCGGTGCTATTTGGTGGCTTCCTGCGCTCCACTGTTCACTAGTGTGCCCTGCTGGTCTCAGGGGTTCCAGTAATAGTGGTCCCGGCACGCTAGGTAAAGTTTGGTTTCGTTCGGTTCTATTACGCTTTGATTGGTTGGAATAGTATAGCGTCGTCTTTTTTGATATACACAGATATCCGCTTGGATTTCTACGCTCTACATTGTTCTACTACACTCTGCTCGGCTCAGGGGTGGCCAGCAATAGTGGTAGCCCCACGTTATGCCGAGTCAGGTTGCATTTGGGTGTGTTACAATTGATTTGGCGCCGAGACGATAGCTCTGGCCTTTGTGCTATACACTGCTACTCGGTGGAGTTCTACGTTGCATAGCTCTACCATACCCTGCTCGACACTTGGGCGGCCAGTAACATTGGTCTCGTCACGTTAGGCTGAGTTACGCTACTTACGGTTCGGCTACGTTCATTGCGTTAGGTTATGGTAGCTCAGACTTTCGTGGTATACACGGTAATTCTCTGGTCTACTGAGCTCTGCTGTGATCTACTGTAATCTGCTTGGCCCTGGAGTGTCCAGCAATAGTGGTCACGGCTAGTTGCGCTGAGTTAGTCTTCGTTTGGTTCAGTTATATTTGCTTGGGTTAGGTTTGAATAGGTTTGACTTTTCAGCTGTATACAGCGATTCCATATATTTCTGCTCTCTTCACTCCTCCGGTAAGTCCCGCTTCGCCCTGGAGAACACAGGAATAGTGGTCGCGTCACATTAGATAGGGCAAGGTTACGTTTGGTTATGTTATGTTGGTTTGGGTTAGCTCTGGATAGCCTTGACTTTCGTGGCATAAACTGTTACTCGCAGATTTCAGCGCCGCACTGTGCTCCATTATGTTACGTTACGACGCGTTTGGCTTTGTTACGTTTGGTTATGTTCGAAAGGTTACCTTCGACTTCTGTGCTTTACACCGCTATACGGTTGACTGCTGCCCTCTAAATTGCCCCAATATGTTCTACTCGGCTCTGGGGGGGGGGGGGGCAGCAATAGTCGTGTTGGCACTTTAGTGCGTGTTAAGTTTCGTTTGGTTACGTTACGTTTGTCCTGGTTAAGATTAGATAGCTTCGACTTTTGCGATGTACACTTATACACGGTTGATTTCAGCGCTCTACTGTGCTCCAATACGTTCTGCATGGCTCTGGGCAGGCCAGCAAATGTGGCCCTGCCGCGTTATGCTGTCATACCTTAACGCACTGTGCTCCATTATGTTACGTTACGACGCGTTTGGCTTTGTTACGTTTGGTTATGTTCGAAAGGTTACCTTCGACTTCTGTGCTTTACACCGCTATACGGTTGACTGCTGCCCTCTAAATTGCCCCAATATGTTCTACTCGGCTCTGTGCGGGGGGGGGGGGGCGC
>NW_016910472.1:51555-93783 GCF_001483705.2 Eufriesea mexicana
GGGGGGGGGGCAGCAATAGTCGTGTTGGCACTTTAGTGCGTGTTAAGTTTCGTTTGGTTACGTTACGTTTGTCCTGGTTAAGATTAGATAGCTTCGACTTTTGCGATGTACACTTATACACGGCTGATTTCAGCGCTCTACTGTGCTCCAATGCGTTCTGCATGGCTCTGGGCAGGCCAGCAAATGTGGCCCTGCCGCGTTATGCTGTCATACCTTACGTTTGGCTTGGCTAGGTTAGGCTAGGTTTGGCAAGAGTGCCTTTGACTTTTATGGTACACACTACTATTCGGACAATATCTGCGCACTGCATTGCTCTTCTAGACTCTGCTTGCCCCTTGGAGACCAGCAATTTTGGGCGTGGCACGTTTTGCTTTCTGAGGTTACGTTTGGTGTGGTTAGGGTAGATTAAGTTTGGTTACGATGGCTTTGACGTTTGTGGTATACAATGCTATTCAGCAGATTTCTGCGAACTACTTTGCAATAGTATATCCTACTTGGCTGTGGGGAGGCAAGAAATAGTGGTCTCGGCATGTTAGTTTGTGTTGGGCTACGATTGGCTATGTTACGCTAATGTGGATTAGTTTTCGATAGGTACGACTTTCGTGTTGTACGCGGATGTTAGGTGGATTTATACTCTCTGCTGTGCTCTACTATATTCTACTTGGCCTACTGGAGTCCAGCAAAAGTGGTCGCAGCACGTTACGTTGAGTTAGGCTACGCTTGGTTAGGTTTTGTTGGTTTGGTTTAGGTCTGTGCAGCTAAGACTTTTCCGATATGCACCGCGATTCTAAGGATTTCTGCGTCCTACGATCAATATATATGTTCTTCTTGGCTCTGGAGAGGTCAGCAATCGTGGTCGCGGCACGTTATGTTTAGTTTTGCTACGTACCGTTAGGTTAGGTTGGGACCGGTTAGGCTTGTATATCTTTGGCTTTTGTGCTATACACTGCAATGCTTTGGGTTACTGGGCACTACTGTGCTCTAGTATATTCGACCTGGCCTGTGGAGGCAAGGAAGAGTGGTCTCGACAAGTTAGGTTGTGTTATGTTACGCTTGTTTATGTTAGGTTTGTCTGAGGTTTTTAGGTTAGCTTTGACTTTTCTCCATACATTGCCTTCCTATGGACTTCTGCGCTCCACGCTCCTCTAATATGATCAGCGTGGCGACGGGGAAGTCAGCAATAGTGGACTCGGCTCGTTAGGTTTAGTTAATATACGTTCGGCTTCGTTAGAATGGGTCAGGTTGGGATAGGGTATCTTCCTCTTTTGTGCTGTTCACTGATATTATGTGGATTCCTGCGTTCTGCTGTTCTCAAATATGCTCTGCCTGGCTCTGGAGAGGTCAGTAATGCTGGTCTCGGCAAGTTAGGCAAAGTTAGGCTACGTTCGGTTGGGTTATGTTCGTCTGGGTTAGATTTGGACAGCCCTGACTTTCGTGGTACGCACAGCTATTCCGTGGATTTCTGACCTCTGCTGTGTTCTACAATAATCTGCTAAACTCTGGGGAGACCAGCAACAGTGGTCGTGACGCGATATGTTGAGTTGGGTTACGCTGTATACGGTGTTACGCTCGGATAGGTTACGTAGGAAACCTAACGAGTCGAGGCCATAGTTGCTGACCTCCCAAGAGCCACGGAGAATATAATAGAGCATAGTATAGCACGGAAATACGCCGCACTGCAGTGTAAAGCACAATAGTCGAAGCCGTCCGTACGAAACCTAACTTAAACTAACATGACCAAACTTAATCTAACCCAACCTTACGCGACGAAACCACAATTGCTATCTTCCTCAGAGCGAAGCAGAGTACACTAGAGCACAGTAGATCGCAGAAATCTGCCGCATTGCAATGTATCGCGGTAAAGTCGAAGATATCCTGACGAAACCTAACCTAACGGTTCCTAATAAAATCTATCTTGCTGCCACCACTATTGCTGGTATCCCTAGAGAGAGGCAGAACGTATTATATCTCAGTAGATCGCGAACGTCCGCCGAATAGCAGCGTATAGCAAAATAGACAAATCCATCCTAACCAAACCTAACCTAACCTAACCTAACCTAACCAAACCTAACCAAACATAACCCAAACCAACAAAGCCTAACTAAACGGAGAGTAACAAAACAAAACTTGCCATGACCACTATTGCGCACAAGTCCAAGCAGAATTTAGTAGAGCACAGTGGAATGCAGGAAGCCACCAAAATGCAGTGTATAGCACAAAAGTCATAGATGTCCTAACATAACCTGTCCTAACCTAGCCAAACCGAGCATAGCCTAAATCAACCTAACGCGACGACAACGCCATTGCTGCCATCTCCAGAGTCAAGCAGCATATATTAGAGCACAGTGTAGCGCAGACATCCGCCATACAGAAGCGTATAGCACAAATGTCTAAGCAGCCATGTACTAACGGAGCCAAACGTATATCAACTAAAAGTAACATAATGCACCCTCACGTGCCACGACCACCATTACTGGCCACACGAGAGTCAAGCATTGTGTGATAGGACAGTGCTGAGCGCAGAAGTCCATAGAAGAGCTGCGTGTAGCGTAAAGATCAAATATATCCAAACATAAACCAACGTATCCTAACCTAACCAAACGTAACACGTCTCAACTTAACCTGATGCGACCACTATTGCTGGCCTTGCCAGAGCCAAGCAGAACATATTAGAGGGGAGCAGGCCGCAGAAATCCGTAGAACCGCATCGCACAGCAAAAGAGTTGACTCTACCCAAACCTAACCGAAGCTAACGTAACCTAACCAAACGCAGCCAAGCGCAACATAACGTGCCTCTACCGCGATTGCAGGCCTATTCAGGGCCAAGCAGATTGCAGTAGGGCACAATAGAGCGCAGAAATCCACCGATCAACAGTGTACAGCACGAAGGTATAGGTTATCATCTCCTAACCTAAGGAAACGTAACATGGCCACACGTAACCTATCTCAACCTAAAGTGCCGCGACCACTATTGTTAGCATCCCCTGACCCCAACACGAAATAATAGAGCACAGCAAAGCGCAGAAATCCGCCGAATCACGGTCTATGCCAAGAGAGTCAAAGCTGCCCAAACCTAACCCAAACGAACGTAACATAGCCACACGTAACCTAACTCAACCTAACGTGCGGAGAACACAATTGCCGGCCTTCTGAGAGGCAGGCAGCGCATATTAGAGCACAGTTTAGCGCAGAAGATCGCCGTATAACCATATATAGCACAAAAATCAATGCCATCCTCTCCTGCATTAATCAAACGTAACATAGCCATACGCAGACTAAATCAAACTAACGAGCCGGGAACACTATTACTGGCCTCCCCAGAGCCGAGCAGAGTATAGTAGAGCAAAGCAGGGCGCCGAAATCCGGCGAATAGCAGTGTATAGCTCAAAAGTCAATGCTACCCTGTCCTACTCTATCCAAGCGTAATATATCAAGCGTGTCCTGCCTTAACCGTGCGCGCCGAGACCACATTTGCTGGTATCCCCAGAGGCAAGCAGAATATAATAGAGCACAGTAGTGCTCAGAAATCCACCAAAATTGCAGCGGGCAGCACAAAATTCAAGTACACCCTAACCTAACCATGCCAAAGCTAAGCTAACCAAACGAGTACAAACTAAACCTAACGAGACCAGACCACTATTTCTGGTCTCTCCAGTGCAAAGCGGAAGATTCTAAGGCGCAGTAGAGCGCAGAAGACCAACGTATTGCAGTGCGGAGCACAGAGGTCAAAGGTACCATAACCTAAACTGACCCAACCTAACATAACCAAACGTAGACTACCTCAACGTAACGTGCAGAGGCCATTATTGCTCGCCTTGTCAGATCCAATAGGAGCACATTAGAGAACAGCAGAACGCAGAAACACACTGAGTAGCAGTGTATAGCACAAAAGTCAAACATATCCTGACGAAACGTTACCTATCCTAACCTAACCAAACGTTACAAAACACAAACCAACGTGCCGCGAGCATTGCTGCTGGCGCACCCGGAGTTAAGCAGAATATGGAAGAGCACAGTAGTGTGCAGGCGTCCATAGGATCGCTGTGCGGACAAAGATATTAAAGGTATCCTAACCTAACCCAACAAGACCTAACCGAACTAAATGCAAACTGGCTCAACCTAGTGCGCAGCGGCCAGCATTGCTGGCCTCAACAGAGCCAAGCAGACCATTATACAGGAGAGCAGGACGCAGAAATCAACAGAACCGCAGTGTATAGGAGGGAAGTCGCGCCTATCCAGGCCTAACCAAAGCTAACGTAACACAACCAAACGAAGCATTTCTCAACCTAACTTGCCTAGACCACTATAGCTGTCATCCGCAGAGCCATTCAGAATATACCAGAGCACTGTAGACCGCAGAATTCCAGCGAATAGCAGTGTGTAGCACAAAATTCAAAGCAACCATAACCAAACATAACCCAACCTAGCCTAAACAAATGTAACCTAACTCAAGCTATCAAGTCACGACCACAACTGCTACGCACCCGAGAGTCGAGCAGAGCACAGCAGAGCAATGTAGAGCTCAGAAATTCGCCGAATATCAGTGTACAGCGCAAAAGTCGATATCATACGTTCCTAGCCAAACCTAACGTGACATAGCCAAGCGCAACATAAATCAACCAAATGTGCCTGGACCGCTACTGCTGGCCTCCCTATTGCCAAGCAGAACATATTAGTGTAGAGTAAGGCGCAGATGACCATAGATCGATAGTGTATGGCAGAAAAGTCAAAGCAATTATAACCAAACCTAACCAAACGTAGCCTAACTCAAATTATCGTGCCGAGACCACTATTGCTGTCCTACCCACTGCCATGCCGACAATATTAGCGCAACGCAGAGTGCAGAAATCCGCCGAAAGGCAGTGCATAGCGCAGAAATCTAAGCTTTCCTCTAATCACCTAGCCAATCGTAGCATGTACAAACGAGAACTGACAAAACCTAGGGAGCCACGACTGCTATTGCTGTCCATCCCAGAGGCAAGCAGAGCACAGTAGAGCACAGAAATCCACCGAAAAGCAGTCCATGCCAAGAAAGTCAAAGCTACCGAAACCTAACATAAGCATGCGTACATTAATCAAACGTAACCTAACTCAGCCTAGCACGCCGGAACAACTATTGCTGGTCTCCTCGGAGCCAAGCAGAGCATATTAGAGAACAGCATAGCGCTGACGTTCGCCGAGTAGCAGTATATAATTCAAAAGTCAACGATATCCTCTCCTACACTAATCAAACGTAACGTAACCAAGCGCAGCCTAAATGAAACTAACGTGCCTGGGGCACAACTACTGGCCTCCACAGTGTCGAGCAGAGCATAGTAAAGCAATATAAAGAGCAGATATACCCCGAATAGCAGTGTGTAGCACAAATGTTGCAGCAATCATATCCTACCTTCTCCAATCTTGGTACAACCAAACGCAACGTAACTTAGTCTAACGACACGGGACCGCTATTGCTGGATTCCAAAGAGCCAAGTAGAATGTACTACAGCATAGGAGAGCGCAGGAATCAACCGAAAAGCATTACGTAGCACAAAAGCCAAAACCATACAAACCAAACCAACCGTTGCCTGGCTAAACCATAACTGCCACGACCGCTACTCCTGGCCTCCCCAAAGAAAAGCAGATGCTAGTAGAGCAATGCTGCGAATAGATATGGACCGAACAGCAGTGTATAGCGCAAAAGTCAAAGCTATACTAGCCAAACATTTCCGAACATAGTCAAGCCATGTGTAACATAGCTAAATCTTCCGTGCCGAGACAAGCATTTCTGTCCTCCGCAGAGCCAAGCGGAGCGTAAAAGTGGTCAGCATTGCGCAGAAATCCATAAAATTGCATTGTAGAGCAGAAAAGTCGAAGCTACTCAAGCCTATCAGGTCCAAACGTAAGCTAACCGAACACAGTCTAACTCAACCTAACGTGCGGATACCACAATGCCTGGCCTCCCCAGCGCCAAGCAGAGCATACTAGAGCAGAGTAGGGCGCAGAAGTCACCGAATAGCAGCGAAAGATGGAAAAGTCGGTGCCACCTTGGACAAACGTATCCTAACCTATCTTAACAAAACGTAAGCTAATTCAACCTATGGTGCCACGACCACTATTGCTGGTTGCACTAGATTCCAGCAGAGTGCAGTACAGCAACTAAGAGCGCAGGTATCCACTGAATAGCAGCGTATAGCACAATGGTCAAAGCTATGCTATTCTATTCTAACCAAACGTAGCATATGCAAACGCACCTATCTCAACCAAACGTACCAAAATCACGTTTGCTGACCTACACAGAGACAAGCGGATTATACTAGAGCAGAGTAGAGCGCAGGATACCACCAAATTACAGTACATCGCACAAAAATCAAAGATATCGTAAACAAACACCAACACAGACTGATCAAACGCAAACTGACAGGACGTAATGTGCCGCGGCCACTATTACTGGGCTTCCCAGATTCGAGTAGAGTATAGTGGAGCACAGTAGAGAGCTGAGATCCACCTAATAACAGTGTATACCACAAAAGCCAAATCTATCCGAAAATAACCAAGGAAGACATAACCTAGCCGAACGCAGCCTAACCCAATCTAACGTGCCGGGACCACCATTACTTGCGCCCCTAGAAGCGATCAGGGTATTGTAGAGCAATATAGAGCGTAGGAATCCACCTAATGGCAGCCTACATCTCAAAAGTCATAACTACCTTGTCCTAACCTAACCAATCGTAACATTACCAAACGTATCGAAACACTACCTCACGTGACGCCGCCACTATTGTTGGCCTCCCCAGAGCCGGGCAGAACATATCAGTGGAGAGCAGAGCGCAGAAATCCATAGAATAGCGGTTTGAAGCAGAAGAGTCAAAGATACCAAAACCAAACCCAATCAAACGTACCCAAACCTCACATAGCAAGCTCAACATAATGTACCGCGACCACAAATGCTGGCCTCCACAGGGTCAAGCGGTTTGGAGGGGAGCGCAGTAGAAGACAGGAATCCATCGAAGAACAGTCTACAGCACGAAAGACAAAGCGAATCTAACCAGACATAGGCTAACGTAACCTTACCAAATGTAACGTAACGCAACCTAGTGCGCGGCGAGCACTACTGCTGGACTCTCGATGGTCGAACAAGGTATAGTAGACCAACGCAGTGCACAGGAATCCACCGAATATCCGTGTATAGCACAAGAGTAAAAGCCATCCCGTCCTAACCTAACCAAACGCATTTCAACCTAGCGCAAATTAACTCAGACCAACATGCCGAGACAAATACTACCGGCCTCCCCAGGGCCATGCAGAAATTGATCGAGGAGAGCAGGGCCTAGAAATACATGAAATCGGAGTGTATGCCAGGAAAATCAAAGGTATCCGAACCACATCCGTGCAAACATAAACTAACCATACGTAACCTAGAAAGCCTCGCATGCCGCGGCCATTACATCTGGCCTCCCCAGGGCAAAGCAGAGCATTCTCGCGAACAGTGGAGCGGGTAAATCCACCGAAGGCAGTATGTAGCACTAAAGTCAAAGCTATGCTGTCCTAAGCGAACCAACCGTAACATAACAAAACGTATCCTAACTCATCCCAATGTGCCGCGAGCGCTATTGCAGGCCTCCACAGGGCCATGCAGGGCACATTAGTGCATAGCAGAACGCAGAAATCCGTAGAATGTCAGCATGAATCGGTAAAGTCAAAGCTACCCAAGCTTAACCCGAGCCAGAAGAACATAAAGAAACATCGCCTAACTCAACCTGTCGTGCCGATACCGTTAATGCTTCCCTCACCGTAGCCAAGCACTGCATGACAGAGTACAGTTGAGCACAGAAGTCCACCGAATAGCAACGTAAAGCGCAAAGGATGAGGATGCCCTAACTTGACGCAGCCTCAACCAGCCTAAGCCGACGTAACCTGTCTCAATGTTACGTGCCTAGACCATCATTGCTGTCTTTCCCAGAGACAAGCTGAAAATGTTAAAGCACTATACGGCGCAGAAATTCACCTAATAGCAGACTATGTCACCAAGGTCGGAGCTACACTCTCCAAACTATTCCAGTCGTGACGTAACCAAACGGAACATATCTGAACCTTGTGTGCCGCTACCCCTATTGCTGGCCTTCCCAGAGCCAAGCTGAAAACATTAGAGCACTGCGGTGCGCAGAAATCAACCTAATTGGAGACTATAGCATCAAAGGCGTAAATACCTACTCCTAGTCAAGAAAACCATAATTGAACCAAATGTATCCTAACTTACACTGACGTACCGCGGCCACCATCACTGGCCACCCCAGGGCCATGCAGGACATACCAGAGCACAGTAGAGTGCAGGAATCCACTGAATGGTAGTGTGCAGCAGGGAAGTTAAAGCTACCCAAATCAAACACAGCCTAACCCAACTTTACCCAACGTAACATGATTCACAACAACGTGACGAGGCTACTGTTGGTGGCCTTCCTAGAGCAAAGCGGAAAATATTATGGCACTCTAGGGCGCAGAGATCCATATAATAGCAGACTATTGCACTAGAGTCACAACTACCCTCACATAAACTAACCAATCGTGACACTGCTCAACCTAAATTGCCGCGAAGACTATGGCTGGCCTCTCCAGAGCGAAGCAGAACGCCTCAGTGGACAGTAGAAGGCAGAAATCGATAGAATAACAGTGCATATCAGAAATGTCAGAGGTACACAAGCCAAACCCTAGTCAACGGAGCATAGCCAAGCATAGCAGAAATCAACCTAACGCGCCACGACCAATATTGCTGGCCTACCCAGAGCCAAGCGGTACACACCAGCGGTGAATAGAAAACAGAAACCCATAGAGACACTGTGAATACCAGAAAAGACGAAGCTACCCAAAACCTAACCCAAGCGAACAGAACATAACCGAACGAAGCCTAACTCAACCGAACCTGCTGAGAAGGCTGTTGCCGCGATCCTCAGATCCATGCAGGACGTACTAGAGCACGGTAGATGGCAGAATTCCACCGAAGAATAGCGTACAGCACAAAAGGTAAAGCTATCCTAATCAAACTTAGACTAACCCAATCGAACCGAACGCAACATGTCGAGACCACTATTCCTGGTCTTCCCAGAGCCAAGATGAAAATATTAGAGCTCCATAGAGAGCAGAAATCCACCTAACAGCAGAATATAGCACTAAAGTCAAAGACATCAGTTCCTAACCAAACCAATCGTAACATAACCAAACGTAACCTAACTCATACTAACGCGCCGCGATCAGAATTTCCGGCCCTCCCAGAGCCAACGAGAACACATTAGTGGAGAGAAGAACGCAGAAATCCATAGAATCAATGTGTATACGAGAAAAGTCGAAGCTGCCTAAGCCTAAGACAATCAAACAGGGCACAGCCAAACGCAGCCTACACCAACCCAACGCTCCGGGACCGCTATTGCAGGCCTCTCGGAGCCAAGCAGGGCTGCCAGGGCACAGTAGAGCGCAGTAATCCAACGAATAGTAGCGTACAGCACAAAAGGTAAGTATCTCCTAACCAAACTTAGCCTAACCCAACCTATCCGAACGTAACGTGACTCAGCGTAACATGCGGAGAGCACTATTGCTGGGCTTCCCGGGGGCAAGACGAAAATATTACAGCATTGTAGCGCGCAGAAATCCACTTAATAGCAGACTATAGCACTAAAGTCGAAGCTACCCTCTCCAAGCCTAACCAACCGTAACGTTTCGAAACGTATTCTAGCACATCCCAACGTGCCGCCACCATTATTTCAGGCCTCCCCAGAGACAAGCAGAACTCATTCGTGGAGAGTAGAACCCAGAAATCCATTGAATCGCAGTGCATATCAGAAAAGTCAGAACTACGTAAGCCTAACCAGAACCAGCAGAACATAACTAAACGTGGCCTAACTCGAACTAACGTGCCGAGAATGCTATTGCTGCCCTCCCCAGTGGCAAGCAGGACATACTAGAGTATAGTAGAGCGCAGAAATCCACTGATCAGCAGTGTACAGCACAAAAGTTAATTCCACCCTGACCAACGTTAGCATAACACATCTTAACCAACCGCAACCTGACTCAACATAACGTGCCGAGACCCCTATTTCTGGCCTTCCCAGAGCCAAGCAGGAGATACTAGAGTACACTGGACCACAGAAATCCACGGTATAGCAGTGTACAGCACGAAGGTTAAAGCTACCATAGCCAAACTTCGCCAAACCCAACCTAACTGAACGTAAGGTGACTCAACATAACGTGCCGGTAGCACTCCTGCTAGCCTTCCTAAAGGAAAACTGCACACGTTAGGGCAGTGTAGGGCGTAGATATCCACCTGAGAGGAGACTATAGCGCTAAAGTAAAAGCTACCTTCCCGTAACTTAACAAACTGTTACATAGCACAACCTATCATAACTCAACATATCGTGCCGCGAGCACTATCGCTGGCTCCCACAGAGCCAAGCAGAACACATTAGTGGAGACTAGAACGCAGAAATCCATATAATCGCTGTGTATATCAGGAAGGTCAGAGCTACACAAACCTAACCCAAACCAACAGAGCATAACCAAACATATCCTAACTCATATTAACGTTGCGAGAACGCCATTGACACCCTCCCCAGAGCCACGCAGGACAAGCTAGAGGAAAGTAGAGCGCATAAATCCGCCGAATAGCAGTGCACAGCACAAAAGTTGAAGTTACCGTAACCAACCTTATCCCAACCCCTCGTAACCGAACCCAACCAAACTCAACGTAACGAGCCGAGACCACTATTGCTGGCCTTCCCAGAGCCAAGCAGGAGATACTAGAGTACAGTGGAGCACAGAAATCCACGGTATAGCAGTGTACAGCCCTAAAGTCAAAGCTAGCCTCTCCTAACCTAAGCAATCGTAGCATAACCATACGTAACCTAGCTCAATCTAACGGACCGCGTCCGCTACCGCTGCCCTCCGTAGAGCCAAACAGAACACACTAGTAGTGAGTAGAGGGCAGAAGTGCAAAGAATCGCAGTGTATATGAGAGGAATCATTGCTTCGCAAACATTACCCAAGCAAATACATCATAACCAAGCATAACCTAACTGAACCTAACGTGCCGAGAACGTCATTGCTGTCCTCACCGGTGCCAGGCAGGACATACCAAAGCACAGTAGAGCGCAGAAATCCACCGAATATCTGTGTACAGCAGATAAATTATAGTTATCCTATCCAACCTAGCCTGACCCAACCTAACAGGACGTAACAAGATCAGACACAACGTGCCGAGAACACAGTTGCTGTCCTTACCAGAGCCAAGCTGAAAATATTAGAGCATTGTGGGCGAAGGGATCCACCTAATAGCAGACCATAGGACAAAAGTAAAAGCTGTCCTCTCCTTACCTGACCGATCATAACATGGCCAAACGCATCCTAACACAGTCTAACGTGTCTCAGCCACAATAGCTGGCCTCGCGTGAACCAAGCAGAGCACATTAGTGGAGAGTACAGCACAGAAATCTGCAGAATCGCAGTGTACATCGGAAAAGTCAAAGATACCAAAACCTAACCAAAACCAACCGATAATACCCAAAGGTACGTTGATTCAAACTAACGTGCCGAAGCCGATAATGGTACCACCCCCCCCCCCCCCCCCGGAGCCAAGCACGCAATCTAGAGCACAGTAGAGCGCCGAAGGCCATCGAATAGCTTTGTAAAGCAGAAAAGTCAAAGCCATTCTACCAAAACACAGCCAAACTCAACCTAACCGAACGTAACCTAACAAAACATACCGTGCCGAGACCGCAAAGCTGACATTCCCAGACCCAGGTTGGAAATACAATAGCGCCGTAGGGAGCAGAAATGCACCTGACAGCAGATTATAGCAATCAGGTCGAAGCTATCCCCTCCTAACGTAACCGACAGTAACATATCAAGGCGTAACGAAATTCGCCCTAACCAGCGCGACCACTATTCCTGGCCTCCCCAGAGCCAAGCAGTGCACATTCGTGGCGAACAGTACGCGGTAATCCATTGAATCGCATTGTATATTGGAGAAGTCAAAGCTACGTGAGCCTAACCCAAACCAACGGATCATAACCAAACATAGCATAACTCAAACTTACGTGACGAGACCGCTATTCTTGCGCTCTGCAGAGCCAAGCAGGACATACTAGAGCGCAGTTCATCGCAGAAATCAGCCGAATATCAGTGTACAGCACAAATGTTAAGGCTATCGTGACCAAACTTATCCTGACCCAGCCTAACCGAACGTAACATTCCTCAACACATCGTGCAGAGACCACTATTCCTGGTCCTCCCTGAGTCAAGCTGAAAGCGTTAGAGCGCTGTAGGGTGCAAAAATCCACCTAACAGCGGACTGCAGCGCTAAAGTCAGAATACATTTCCTGACCTAACCAATCATGACAAAACCAAACGTGACATAACTCAACCCAACGTGCCGCGACCACTATTGCAGGCCTCTCCGTAGCCAAGGAGAAAACATTAGTGGAGTGTAGATCGAAGATGACCATAGAATCGCAGTGTATATCAAAAATGTCTGAGCAACCCGATTTTAACCCAAACCAACAGAACAAAGCCAAGCATAGCGTAACACAACCTAACGCGACGAGGCCGCTGTTGTTGCGCTCCCGAGAGCCAAGCAGGACATACTAGGGCACAGTAGAGGACAGAAATCCACCGAAGAGCAGTGTACAGCACAAAAGATAAAGCTGCCCTAACCAAACTTAGCCTAACCCGAACAAAGCGAACGTATCCTGTCTCAACATACCGTGCCGAGGCTACTATTGCTGGCCTTCCCATAGCCATGCTGAAGATATCAGAGCTCTGTAGGGCGTTGTAGTCTAACTAATAGCGGACTGTATCACTAAAGTCAAAGCTATCCTCTCACAAACTTACGAACCGTAATATAATTAAACGTAAGCTAACTCAACCTACCGTGTCGCGACCTATATTGCAGGCCTCCACAGATCCAAGCAGAACACATTATTGGAGAGTAGATCACAGGAATCCATATAATCGCAGTGTACATCGTCAAAGCTCATACAAAGCTCATACAAAGTCAAAGCTACACCAACCTATCCCAAACAAACGGGACATGCCCAAGCGTAGCCTAACTCAGCCAAACGTGACTAGAACGCTATTGCTGCCCACCCATGACTCAAGCAGGATATACTAGAGTACAGTAGAGCGCAGAAATCCGGCATATATCAGTGTACAGAACGAAAGTCATCGCTACCCTAACCAAACATCGTCTAACCCAAACTAACCGAACGTAACCTGATTCAACGTAACGCACCGAGACCACCATTTCCGGCCATCCCAGAGCCAATCCGAAAATATTCAAGCCCAGTAGGGCGAAGGGGCCCACCTAATGTGACGATATAGCACTAAAGTCAAAGCTATACTCTCCTAACCTATCTAATCTTAACATAACCAAACGTATCCAAACTCAGCTTAACGTTCCACGACCACAACTGCTACCCCCCCCCCCCCAACGGAGCACATTAGTGAAGAGTAGGGCGCAGAAATCCAGAGAACCGCAGTGTGCATCAGAAATCACAAAGCCACGCAAACCTAACCCAAACCAGCAGACAATAGCAGAATATAGCCTAACTCAAACTAACGTGCCGAAACCGTTATTGCTGCCGTCTTCAGAACCAAGCAGGACATACTGGAGCACAGTAGATCGCAAAACTCCAACCGAATAGCAGTGTACAGCACAGAAGTTATAGCTACCCTGACCAAACTTAGAATAACCCAACCAAACCGAACATAACTTCACACAGCATAACGTGCTGAGGCCTCAATTTCCGGCCTTCCCAGAGCGAAGTTAAAAGCGTAACAGCGCTGTAGGGCTCAGAAATCCACCTAGAAGTTGACCATATCGCTAAGGTTAAACTACATTTCCTAACCTAACCATTCGTCACATAACTGAACGCAACAAAACTAAGACCAGTGCGTCGCGACCACATTTGCTGACCTGCCTAGAGCCAAGCAGAGCACATTATTGGAGAGTAGGGCGCAGAAGTTCGTAAAATCGCAGTGCGCATCGGAAAAGTCTAGGATACACAAACCAAACCAAGCCCAGCGGAACAAAGCCCAACATAGCCTGACAAAACCTAACGCGCCGAGACCGCTAATTTTGCCTACCCCAGAGCCAAGCCGGACAAATTAGTAGGGAGTAGAACGCAGACATCTGTATGATCGCAGTGTATATAAGAAAAGTCAATGCTCCACATAACTAACCCAAGCAAACCGAACATAACAAAACATAGCATAACTCAAACTGACGTGAAGACACCGCCATTGCTGCCCTCCCGATAGCCAAGCAGGAAGAACTAGAGCACAGTAGAGCGCAGAAGACCACCGGATTCCAGTGTACTGCACAAAAGCTGAAGCTATCCTGACGAAACGTATCCTAACTCAACCTAACCGAACGCAAACTGACTCAACATAACTTGCAGGGACCACCATTGCCGGCCTTCCCAGAGCCAATCTGAAAGCATTAGGGCACTGTAGGGCGCACGAATCCACCTAATAGCAGACTATAGCACTAAGGTCAAAGCTATCTTCTCCTAACCTATCCAATCGCAACATAGCAGAACGTAACATATCTCATCATCGCGCGCCGCGACCACTACTGCTGACCACTCCGGAGCCACGCAGAACTAATTAGTGGAGAGTAGAACGCAGACATCCATAGAATTGCAATCTATATTAGAAAAGTCAAGGCTACCTAAGCCTAACACAAACCAGCAGAACATATCCAAACGTAGCTTAACCCAACCCAACGTGCTGAGACCACTGTTGTTGCACACCGCAAAGCCAATCAGGATAAACTACAGTACTGCAGAGCGCAGAAATCCCCCGAAAAGCGGTGTACAGCACAAAAGTTTGGGGTACCCCAACCAAACTTTGCCCAAGCAACCAAACTGAACGTAACCTGAACCAGCATAACGTGCCGAGACCATTATTGATGGCCTTCCCAGATACAAGCTGAAAAAGTTAAAGCATTGTTGGGAGCTGAGTCATCCTAATTGGAGACTATAGCACTAAAGTCAAAGCTATCCGCTCCTAGCCTAACCATCCGCAACATAACGAAACGTAACATAACTCAAAATAACGTGCCGAAACCGCTGTTGTTGCCCTCCCCAGGGCCAAGTTGGTCATACTATAGCACAGTGGAGCCCAGAAGTCCACCAAATAGCAGTGTATAACACAAAAGACAAAGCCATCCTATCCAAACATAACATAACCTGACCTAACCAAATATAGCCCATCACAACCTACCGCGACTGTTCCACTATTGCTGACCTACCCAGAGCAAACCAGAAGATATTAGTGCACAGTAGAGTGCAGAATTCCACCGAATAGCAGTGAATAGCGCACGAGTTAAAGATATCCTATCCTAACCTAACAAAACATGACCTAACCGAACGTAACGTAACTCAAAGTAACGTGTCGCTTCAACTATTGCTGGGCTCCCCAGATTTGTGCATAGTATAGTAGAACACAGTAGAGCGTTGGATTCCACCTAATCACAGTTTACAACAAGAAAGTCGAAGCTATCCTAGTCTAACGCAACGTACCCTAACAGCATCGAACGCACTCTAACACAACCTAACTTACCGCTACCACAATTGCTCGCCTCGCGTGTGGCGAGCAGTCGCCAGTAGAGAAATGCAGAGCGCTGATATCTTTCGAGTTGCAGTGTATCGCGCAAAGGTGAAAGATATCCTGTTCAGACCTGGCCAAACGTAGCGTAACCTAACGTAACCTAGCACAACACAACGTGCCGAGGCTACCATTCCTGGCTTCCCAGAGACAAGCATGGCAGATTAGAGTAACGAAGAGCGCAGAGATTCACCGAATAGCAGTGTATAGCTCAAAAGTCAGAGCTATCACCTCCTAACCTAGCTGATTGTGACCTAACCAATCGTGTCATAACGCAAACTATCGTGCCGCAGAGCAGCGATGAGCGCAGAAATCCTCTGAATATCAACGTCCAGCACAGAGGACGACGCATTACAATTGTAACATAACGAACGTAGCATAACCATGCATAACATAGCTTCACCAAACCGTCGTACACCTCTATTGCTGACATCCCCGGGGCCAAGCAGAATGTACTACAGCCCCGTAGACGACCGAAATCCGCGGCGCTGAAGCGTATAGCACATACGTCCAAGATATCCTAGCCTAACCTACCGAACCTAACCCAAACAAACTTTGCCTAACCCAGCATAACGTGTCAAGACCACTATTGCTGTCTTTCCCAGAGCCATGCTGAACGTATCAGATCATGGTGGTGCGCAGGTGTCCAGCCAGTAGCAGTGTACATCACAAAAGTTAAAGCTATCCTCTCCTAACGTAACTAATCGTAGCATAAGAAAACGTAACCTAACGAAACCTAACATGCAGCGACCACTATTGCTGGCCTCACCAGAGTCGAGCTGCGTATAGTAGAGCACTGTAGAGAGCATATATTCTTCAGACGGTCGTATACAGCACAAACATGAGAGAAATCCTGGCCAAGCCTTCCGAACCTAACCTAACGAACCGATGCCTGCCAAAACCTAACGTGCAGAGACCACCAGTACTGGCGAGCGCAGAGACAAGCAGCATATATTATAGCACAGTAGATGGCAAAGGTACACCTAATAGCAGTGAGTAGCACAAAAGTCTAATCCATTCTATTCTAGCTTGGCAAAACGCAACACAAGAAAGCGTTGCATTACCCATCCTAGCGTGCCGGGACCACTATTGCTGGCCTACCCAGAGCCGTGAAGAATAAACCCGAGCACAGTAGAGCGCATATATCCACCGCACTGAAGTGTATAGCACAAAGGTCAAACATATCCTAACCTAACCTGGCCTGACCTAACCTACACAAGCCTAGTGTAGCTCAAGATAGCGTGACGAGACCAATACTTCTACCCTACGCGGAGCCAGGCAGAAAATGTTATAGCACAGTAGGAAGCAGAAATCCACCGTATAGCAGTGTATATCACAAAAGTTAAGGCTACCGCATTCTAACCTAGCCATACGTTACATAAGCGTACGTAGCGTTGCTCTACCCCACGCGCCGAGGCCACTATTTCTGGGTTACCCGGTGCAAAGCAGAATATGCTGGAGCAACAGTAGAGCGCACAAATCGACCGCATTGTCGTGTATAGCGCAATAGACTAAGATATGCAGACCTAAAGTCACATAAACTAGCCTAACCAAACGTAGTCCAACTCAACACAACGTACAGCGATCTCCATTAATGACCCCCGTGTAAACAAGCAAAGAGTATTAGAGCACATTAGAGCGGAAATATCCACCGAATAGCAGTGTATAGCACAAAAGTCAAAGCTGTCCTTACGGAAGTTAACATAACCTACTCTGACCGAAAGTATCCCAGCACAACCTAACGCGCCAAGGCCAGTATTGCTGGCATTCCCAGGGCTAAGCGGAATATAGAAGAGCCGAATAGGGCGCAGATATCCTCCGACTGGCAGTGTATAGCACGAAAGTCTAATATAACCTGACCGATCTTAAACTAACCTAACCTAAGCAAACGTAACCTAGCACAAATCAATGTGCCACGGCTACTATTGCTGGCCTCCACAGATAGAAGCAGGAAATATTAGAACGAAGTAGAGTGCAGAAATCGGAGAGTAGTAGTTAATATCACAAATGTCTGGACTATCTTAACCTAACCTCGCCAAACGTAACACAATCGAACGTAGCATAGCTCAACCTGACATGCTTAGACCACGATTTCTGGCCTCCACTGAGACAAGCAGAAAATGGTACGGCACAGTGGATCACAGACATCCGCCGTATAGCAGTGTACGGCACGAAAGTCGAGGCTATCGTATCCTAACTTATCCAAATTTAACATAAGCATACATAACGTATCTGAATATAACGCGCGGAGACCACTGTCGCTGACCGTCTCAGAGCCAAGCAGCATATACTGGAGCACAGTAGAGCGTAGAAATCCCCCGAAAAGCAGAGTATAGCACAAAAGTCAAGGCTACCGTGTCCTAACCTAGCCAAACGGGGCATAAACATTCCTGGCTTTACCCAAACCAATCCGCCGAGAACGTGATTGTTGGCCTCCCGGGAGCGAAACAGAATATGCAAGAGCACAGTTCAGCGCAGCAATCCGCCGCATAGCACTGTAGAGCACAAAAGTGCAATTCGTCCTATCCTAACATAGCCAATCGCTACAGAAACATAAGAAACCTAATGCAACGTAATGTCCCGCGACCACTCTTCCTGGCCCCCTCAGATCCATGCAGAATACACTAGAGCACTGTAGATCGCGGTAAACCACCCGTATTGCCGTGCAAAGCACAAAAGTAGAAGGTAACATGTCCTAACTTGTCATATCCTAACCTACCTAAACGTAGTGTAACTCAACATAACGTGATGAGACAAATATTGCTGGATTCCACAGAGCCAAGCAGAACATATAAGAGTACAGTAGATAGCAGATATCCACCGCATTGCAGTGTATAACTCAGACGTTGGGGATATTCTAACTTAACATCACCCAACCAAGCCTAATCGAACGTAGCATAACCTAACATAAAGTGCCGCGTCCGCTATTGATGGCCTCCGTGGAGCCAAGCAAAGCGTATTAGAGCGCATAAGAGCGCAGAAATACAACGAATAGCACTGTACAGCACAAAAGTCAAAGCAGCATATCCTAACCTAGCCAGACGTAACATATGCAATCGTAGCCTATCTCAACTTAACATGACGAGACCAGTATTGCTGGCACCCCAAGAGCCAAGCAGAGAATATTTGAACCCAGGAGAGCGCCGTATTCCGCGGACAGATATGTATAGCACAAAAGTCTAATCTATCCCATCCTAACATCACCAAACGTAACATAACCAAACGTAGCATAACACACACTAGCGTGTCGAGGCCAATATTGCTGTACAGCCCAGCGACAAGCAGAACGTACTAGAGCGCCGTACAGCGCTGATATCCACCACAATGTAATGCAAAGCACAAATGTAAAACACACCCTAACCTATCCAGGCCCAACCTGACCTAACCAAACGTTGTGTAACTCACCATAGCGTGACGGGGACAATATTGTTGGCCTACCCAGAGCCAGGCAGAACGTGTTGTGACACAGTAGAAATCTGAAATCCTCCAAACAGCAGTGTATGGCACAAAAGTCAAGACTGTCGTATACTAACCTAGCCAAAGGTAACATAGTCATACGTAACCTTACTGATCCCAACGCGCCGATGCTACTATTGATGGCGTCGGCAGAGGCAAGCAGAATATACTACAGCAGAGTAGAGCGCAGAGATCCGCCGAATTGCACTGTATAGCACAATGTCAATGCCAATCCTATTCTAACATTAATAATCGTAACAAAACCAATCGTAGCCTGTCTCAACATAAAGCACTACGTCCTCTATATCTGGCCTCCCCAGTACCATGCAGAATATAGTGGAGAACAGAAAAGCGCAGACGCCAACCGCTTTGCAGTGCAAAGCACAAAAGTGAAAGATACCCTAACCTGGTCAGGCCTAACCTGACCTATGCAAACGTTGTGTAACACAACACAACGCACTGATATCACGATAACCGGCCTCCACAGGTCAAATCAGGATACAGCAGAGCGCAGTACAGCGCAGAAATGCGCCGCACTACAGCCCAAAGCACAAATGACAGAAATACACTAACAGAACCTGTCCTATTCCAACCTAACGCTAGGGAGCCTAACACAACATAAAGCGCTGACACCATTATTTCTTTCTTTCCCAGAACCGGGCGGATAACATTAGAACACACTAGATCGCAGGAATCCGCCGAATGGCGGTGAATAGCACAAAGGTCAAAGCTGCCCTCTCCTAAGCTAACCAATTGTAACATAGCCAAACGTAACAAAACCCAACCTAACGTACCGAGACAACTATTGCTGTCCTCCCCATCGCCAAGCGGAACATATTAGAGGAGACTGGGGCGCAGAAGTCAATAGAACGGCAGTGTATAGCAGAAAGGTCAAATCTACCCAAACATAACCCATGCTATCATAACCTAACCAAACGTAACCTAGCCCAAACTCACGTGAAGCGGCCACTGTTTCTGGAATGCCCAGGGCAAGGCGGGGCATATTAGTGCGCAGTAGTGTCGAGAAATCAACCGAATAGCAGTGTATAGCGCAAAGGTCATAGCTACCCTGTTGCAACCAGGACATTCGTAACATTGCCAATCGTAACGAAACTCAACCAAATGCGCCGCTGCCTCTACTGCCGACCTCCCCAGAGTAAAGCAGAAAGTATTAGAGGAGAGTAGGGCGCAGGAATCAACCGAACAACTGTTTGTACGACGAAATTCGAAGCTTTCCTAACCTAACACAGAATAACTTACCCTCACCAAACGTTGGCTAACACATCCTGACGCGCCAAGACAACTATTACTGGCCTCCCAGCAGCCGAACTGAGTATAATAGAGCAATGCAGAGTGTAGAAATCGACCTAATAGCTGAGTGTAGCACAAAAGTTAAAGCCATCATTTCCTAACATAGCAAATGGTAACATAACTCAAAGTAACGTGCCGCGACCAATACTGCTGGCCCCACAGATTCGAGGAGAGTATTGTAGAGAACAGTTGAGCGCAGTATTCCACCGAATAACAGTGTACAACACGAAGGACGAAGCTATCAAAGCCTAACCCAGTCAAACGCTGCAAACCAAACGTAGCATAACGCAACCTAACGTGGGGCGACCAATATTCCTGACCTCCCCAGGTTCTTGCAGATTAGAATGGAGCACATTGGTGGGCAGGAATCCGCCGAGTAGCTGCGTATAGCACGAAAGCCGGAGCTCCCCTAACCAAATTTATCCTAACCAAACCCTGCCAAACGTCAAATATCTCAACTCAAAGCGCCATGAGCACTATTGCTCTCATCTGGAAAGTAAAATTGGGTGTAGTGCAGCAATGTAGGGCACTGTAGTTCTCCGAATAGCAGTGTACAGAGGAACGACGTAGCTATCATAACACAACTCGACGATACCTAATATAACCAAACGTAATGAAAATCAACCTAACGTGCCGCGGCCACTATTTCTGGCCTCCGCAGAACAAAGCAGAGCGTACTAGAACATAGTAGCGGGGAGAAGTCCAACGGAAAGCAGTATGAAGCACAGAAGTGCCAGGTACCCTACACAAACCTAACCAATCGTAACTTAACATAACTTATCAACCTAACGTGCCTAGACCACTATTGCTGGACCGCCCAACGCCAAGCAGCACATATTGGAAGAGAGCGGAGCGCAGAAGCCTTTAGGATGGCAGTGTACGGCAGAAACGTCAAAGCTATCCATACCTAACACATGCCTGCATATACTAACCAAACGTAACATAACTCAACCTGACGTGCCCCGGCTACAATTTCTGGCCTCCCGAGAGCGAAGCAGGCCATATTAGAGCACAGTAGAGCGGAAAAATCCACCGAATAGCAGTTTATAGCGCGAAAGTCATAGCTATCCTGTCCCAACCTAACCAATCGTAACGTTGCCAAACGTAACCAAACTCCGCCTAACGTACCGCCGGCACTGTTGCTGGCCTAGCCAGAGCCAAGCGGTTCATACTAGTCGAGGGTAGGGCGCAGAAATCCATATAATAGCAGTGTATAGCAGAAAAATCAGACCTACCCATGCCTTGCACATTCTAACGAAAACTAACGATGTGTAACATACCACAACCTAACATGCCGCGGCCACCATATCTGGCCTCCCAGAGAAAAGCAGAGCGTATCGGAGAACGGCAGAGCGGAGAAATTCACAGAATAGCAGCGTGTAGCGTAAAAGTCAAAGGTAACCAATAGTAACCTAACCAAACCTAACACCAACAAACGTAGCCAAACTCAACCTATCGTGCCGCCACTAATATTGCTGACCTCCGCAGAGCCAAGCAGAACATAATAGATGAAAGAGCGGCGCAGAAATCCGTAGAATCGCAGTGTACATAAAAGAAGTCAAAGATATCCAAAGCTAACCCAAATTAACACAACCTTCCCGAACGCAGCAAAGCAGATCGTAACACGCCGCGACTACTATTTCTGGCCTCCCCAGGATCTAGCACATTAGAGCAGATCACAGTGCAGGGCAGGAATCCGACGGATAGCTGTGCATAGCACGAAAGCCGAAGCTACCCCAACCAAACGTTTCCTAACCTAACCCATCCAAACGTAACCAAACTCAACCCAACGTGCCACGAGCACTGTTGCACTTATCCCGAGAGTCGAACAGGTTTCAGGAGAGCAATGTATGGCGCAGGAATCCACCGAACAGCAGTTTATAGTAGAAAAGTCCAAGCCAACCTATCCTAAGCTAAGCAAACGTAATATAGCCAAACGGAACCTAACCTAATACAACGTGCCGAGACCACTATCGCTGGCCACCCTAGTACCAAGCGGAGTATAATAGAACCTATCACGTCACGACCACTATTCCTGGCCTCCGAAGAGCAAAGCAGTGCGTATTGGATCGCAGTCGAGTGGATAAATACGCCGAAAAGCTGTATGTGACACAGAAGCCCTGGGTACCCTACCATAACCGAACCAATCCTTACATACCAAACGTAACCAAGCTCAATAAAACGTGCCGCTACCACTATTCCTGTCCTCCCCAGAGCCAAGCAGGGCTTATTAGGGTATAGCAGGGCGCAGAAATCCTCAGTACCGCATTCTACAGCAGAAAAGTCGAAGATATCCATACCAAACCCAAACTGACGTAACCTAACCTACCATAGCCAAACTCAACGTAAGGTGCCGCGACCCTCGTTGCTGGCCTTACCAGGGTCTAGCAGATTAGAGTAGATCACAGTGGAGGAACGGAATCCACAGAACAACTGTGTGCAGCACGAAAGTCATAGCAACCCAAACAAAACATATCCTAACCTAACTTAAGCAAGCGTAACCTAACAGAAGCTAACGAGAATCGACCACCAATGTTCGCATCCCGGGCGCCGAGCAGCGTATAGTAGATCCATGCAGAGAGCAAGAACCCGCCGAATAGCTGTGTATAGCACAAAAGTCAAAGCAATCCTCTCCTAACCTAACCAACCGTAACATTCTCAAACGCAGCCAGCAAGGTCTATCGTGCCACGACCGCCGTTGCTGACCTCCTCAGATTAGAGTAGAGTATAGTAGAGCTCAGTATAGCACAGAAAGCCACCAAATAGCAACCTATAGCACAAAAGTCGGAGATACTCTAAACTAACATAACCAAACCGAACTTAACCAAGCGCAAAATCACTGAACCCAACGTGCCCAGCCTCTATCCCTGACCTCCCCAGAGTCGAGCAGATTATAGCAGAGCACGGCAGAGCAAGGAAATACATCGAAACCAAGATATATCCTGACATAACCACGGCAAACGTAGCCTAACCAAACGTAGCCTAACACAACCTATCGTGCCAGGACCACCGTTGCTGGCCGCCACATAGTCAAGCAGGGTATGGCAGTACACAGTAGTTCGTAGAAAGCCACCAAATAGCAATGTATAGCGCAAAGTATATGGTAACCGAACCTAACCAGACACAACCTAACCTAAACAAACGTAAAATAATTAAACCTAACTATCCGAGAACTGCACTGATGGCCTCGCCGGAACAAAGCAAAGCTCGTCAGAGCACAGTAGATCCTAGAAATCCGCCGAATAGAAGTGCATACCGCTGAAGTCAAAGAAATCCAAACAAAGCTTTCATAACCTGACCAAACGCGACCAAACCTAATAAAAGCTATCGTGCCGAGACCACCATTACTGGCCACCCAAGAGCCAAGCAGAAAATACTGGAGCACGGTAGAGCACACAAATCCACCGCATGATAGTCTATAGCGCAAAAGTCAAGCATACCCTGGCACAACCTGACCATAACTAACCTACCCGAACGCAGTGTATCTCTGAGCAACGTGCCGCGTGCACTGCATCTGGCCTCTCCAGCGCCAGGCAGAATGTAGTAGAGCACAGTAAAGCACAGAAGCCCACGGAAAAGCAGTGCAGAACACAAAGCTCATTGCAGACTCTCCTTACATATACAAACGTAACCTAATCGAACCTATCATGACAAGACCACTATCGTCGCCCTCCGCAGAGACAAGCAGAGTGTACTAGAGCACGGTAGTGCGCAGAAAACCACCGCATTCCAGTGAATAGCACAAAAGTGGAAAATATTGTGACCTAAGCTGACCTAACCTTACCTTTCCGAACGCAGCGAAACTTTACAGATCGTGCCTGGACCACTATTCCTCGCCGCCACTGAGTCGAGCGGAGTATAGTAGAGTGATGTAGAGCGCAGAAATCCACCTCATTGCAGTGAAGAGCACAAAAGCCGTAGATACACTAACCAAATATTACCTATCCTGATCAAACCAAACGTAACCTAACTCCATCTACCTTGCCACGAGCACCACTGCTCTCCTCCTCAGAGTCGAGCGTAGTATAGTAGAGCCATGTAGAGCGCGGGATTGCACCGTGTAGCAGTGTACAGCACAAAAATCAAATATATACAAACCATACCTGACCTAATCTAGAGTAACCGATCGTAGTACAGCTCAACATGACGTGCGGGGCTACCATTGTTGGCCTCGCAGCGCCAAGCAGAACATTCTAGGGCGCACTAGAGCGCAGAAGTCCACCGCATAGCAGTGAATAGTGTAAAAGTCAAAGCAACCCTATCCCAATGTATACAACCTTAACGTAAACAAACGTAACATTGCTAAACCTAACGTACTGCGACCATCATTGCTGGCCACCCTATAGTCTAGCAGAACGTATTTGGGTACAGTAGAGCGCCGAAATCCGTAGAACCGCAGCGCACAGCACAAGAGTCAGTGTTACACAAATCTAACACAGGTTAACATAAACTGACCAAACGTAGCTTAGATCAACATAACGTGTCGCGACCACTGCTTCCGGCTTCCCCTGTGCCAAGTAGAAAAATTGGAGCACAGTAGATCGCAGAAACACAACGAACAGCAGTGCATGGCACGTAAGTCAGAGCTACCCTGTCCGAACTTAACCTCACCTAGCCAATCCAAGCGTAGTGTAGCTCAACATTGCGCGACGAGACCAACATTGCAGGCTTCCACAGAGCCATGCAGAACATGATAGGATGCAGTAGAAGGAAGAAATACACCGAATAGCAGTGTATACCGCAAGAGTCAAACATATCCTGACCTTAGCTAACCTAACCTAACCTGCACAACCGTTGAGCGGCATAACATAACGTGACGAGTCCAATATTGCAGGCCTTCCCAGAGCCAAGCAGGACATATTGGAGCTCGCTAGATAGGAGAAATCCACCGAAAAGCAGTGCATAGCGCAAAAGTCAGGGCTACCGTATCCTAACTATACCAACCGCAGCATAAACACACGTAACCTTTCTGAACCTAACGCGCCGAGACCACCATTGCACACCTCCCGGAGCCAAGCAGAATATACTATAGCACTGTAGGGCGCAGGAAACAAAAGCATTGCAGTGCATAGCACAAAAGTGAAGGATGCCCTGACCAAACTTGGCCTTACCTAACCTACCCAAAGATTGTGTAACTCAGCATAGGGTGTCGAGAACAATATTCCTGGCATCCCCAGTGCCAGGCAGAAGATGCTGGAGCACAATAGAAGACAGAAATCCTGAGAATTGCAGTGTATAGCACGAACGTCGAAGCTATCCTGACCAAAACCATCTTATCCTAGCTCAACGAAGCGCAACCTAACTCAACCTGACGTGCCGATACGACTATCACTGGCCACCGCAGAGCCGAGCAGAGTATACTAGAGCACAGCAGAGCCCAGAAATCCACCGCATTGAAGTGTATACCAAGTAAGAAAAAGATACGGAGACCCCACCTTACCTAGCCAAACCCAACCAGTCGAAGCCCAACTCAACACTACGTGCCGAGACCACTATTGATGCGCTCCCATGAGACGAGCAGAACGTACCAGAGCACACTAGAACGAAGGAATACACGCAATAGCAGTGTATAGCACAAAAGTCAAAGCACCCCTATCATAATATATACAATCTTAACTTAACCAAACGTAACATAACTAAACCTAACGTACCGCGAACCCTATAGCTGGCCCCGCCAGAGTCGAGCCGAACATATTAGTGAACAGCAGAACGCAGAAATCCGTAGAATTGCGGTGTAAAGCACAAAAGTTGTAGCTATCCAAACATAACACAGACTACCGTAACCCTACCAAACGTAGCCAAAATTAACTTAACGTGCCGAGACCGCTATTGGTGCGCACCTAAGGGCCTAGCCGAGCGTACTACAGCACACTAGAGCGCAGAAGCCCACCTGACTGCAAAGTATAACACAGAAGTAAAACACATACTATCCTCACATATCCAAACCTAACATAACCAAACGTAACACGACTCAAACTAACGCACCGCGACCACTACTGCTGGCCTCGACAGGGCCGATCAGAACTTACTAGGGGACAGTAGGGCGCAGAAATTGATAGAATCGCAGTTTATGACACAGAAGTTATATCTATCCAAACCTAACCCAAGCAAACAAAACCTAACCAAACGTAGCCTACTTACCTAACCTACCCAAAGATTGTGTAACTCAGCATAGGGTGTCGAGAACAATATTCCTGGCATCCCCAGTGCCAGGCAGAAGATGCTGGAGCACAATAGAAGACAGAAATCCTGAGAATTGCAGTGTATAGCACGAACGTCGAAGCTATCCTGACCAAAACCATCTTATCCTAGCTCAACGAAGCGCAACCTAACTCAACCTGACGTGCCGATACGACTATCACTGGCCACCGCAGAGCCGAGCAGAGTATACTAGAGCACAGCAGAGCCCAGAAATCCACCGCATTGAAGTGTATACCAAGTAAGAAAAAGATACGGAGACCCCACCTTACCTAGCCAAACCCAACCAGTCGAAGCCCAACTCAACACTACGTGCCGAGACCACTATTGATGCGCTCCCATGAGACGAGCAGAACGTACCAGAGCACACTAGAACGAAGGAATACACGCAATAGCAGTGTATAGCACAAAAGTCAAAGCACCCCTATCATAATATATACAATCTTAACTTAACCAAACGTAACATAACTAAACCTAACGTACCGCGAACCCTATAGCTGGCCCCGCCAGAGTCGAGCCGAACATATTAGTGAACAGCAGAACGCAGAAATCCGTAGAATTGCGGTGTAAAGCACAAAAGTTGTAGCTATCCAAACATAACACAGACTACCGTAACCCTACCAAACGTAGCCAAAATTAACTTAACGTGCCGAGACCGCTATTGGTGCGCACCTAAGGGCCTAGCCGAGCGTACTACAGCACACTAGAGCGCAGAAGCCCACCTGACTGCAAAGTATAACACAGAAGTAAAACACATACTATCCTCACATATCCAAACCTAACATAACCAAACGTAACACGACTCAAACTAACGCACCGCGACCACTACTGCTGGCCTCGACAGGGCCGATCAGAACTTACTAGGGGACAGTAGGGCGCAGAAATTGATAGAATCGCAGTTTATGACACAGAAGTTATATCTATCCAAACCTAACCCAAGCAAACAAAACCTAACCAAACGTAGCCTACCCCGACATAACGTGCCGCGACCACCATTGATGGCCTCCCCAGGGCGAGGCTAAATATAGTGTAGCACTGACGGGCGCTGAAATCCACCGAACAACAGTTTATATTACGATGGTCAAAGCTATCCTAACCGAAATTTACCTACTCTAAACCAAACGAACGTTACCTAACTCAGCCAATGGTGCCGAGACCAATATTGCTGGCATTCACAGGGCTAAGCAGAATATACTAGAGCGCAGTAGAGCGCAGAAACCCTCCGAACAGCAGTGAATAGCACAAATGTCTAAGTTAACCTGACCGAGCAAAACCTAACCTTACCGAACCAAACGTTACATAACACAACCTATCGTTCCGAGACAAGTATTGCTGGCCTCCCCATGTCGAGGCGCAAAATATTATAACACAGCAGAGTGCGGAAATCCGTGGATCACAGTGTTCAGCACAAAATTCCAAGCTATCCAATCATAACATCACAGAACGTAACATAACCGAACGTAGCATAGCACAACCTAATGAGTAGAGACTACTACTGCTGGCTTCACAAGGCCAAGCAGAATATACCAGAGCTAAGCAGAGCTCAGAAAGCCACCTATTCGTAGTGTATAGCACAAAAGTCGTAGATATTCTTACCTAACCTGACATAATCTGACCTAACCAAAGGTTGAATTACTAAACGTAACTGGACCACCCCTCTATTGCTGGCCTCCCATGCGCCATACAGAACATATTAGAGCGCAGCAGAGCGCTGAAATCCACCTAATAGCAGCGTATAACCCAAAGGAGGAAGCCAACCAAACCAAACGTAAAGCAACCTATCCTAACCTACCAATCCTGTAGTGCCACGAACGCAATTTATTGCTTCGCAGGGATGGAGCAGAGAGTAGCAGAGCAATGAAGAGCGCAGAAACCCTGCAAACAGCAGTGTATAGCACAACAGACAAATCTATCCTATCCTGACCTAATCAATTTTAACACTACCAAAAACGTAGCCTATCACAGCCTATCGCGCCATGGCCACTATTGCTGGACTCCCAAGAGTGGAACAGGGTATAGTAGAGCAGAGTAGAGGGCAGAAAGCTACCAAACAGCAATGTATAGCACGAAAATCTAAGATACACTGACCCAACCACTCCTAACCTAACCTAACCGAGCGTAGAATAACTAAACCCAACGTAACGCGAACACTGCTGCTGGCACTCCCAGAGACAAACAGAATAAGATAGAGCACAGTGGAGCACTGAAGTCCAAAGAATATCAGTGTTGAGCACATATGTCATAGCTATCCAAACCGAACCCATGCTAACTTAACCCAACCAAACGTATGCTGACTCAGCCTACCCTGCCACGGCCACTATTTCTGGCCGCCCCAGTGCTAAGCGGGGCATATTGGAGCACAGTAGAGCGCTGAAATTCAACGTACAGCAGTGCATAGCACAAAAGTCGAAGCTATCCTCTCCTATCCATACCAACGGTAACATTACCAAACGCAGCCTGACGAATCCTATCGAGCCATGACCACTGTTGCTGACCTACCCAGAGCGGAGCAGAGTATGATAGAGCACAGTAGAGCGCAGGAAGCCACCAAATAGCAGCGAAGATCACAAACGTCAAAGGTACTTTAACTTCAGACGACCTATCCTCCACTATCCAAACGTAGATTAACTCAACGTAACGTGCCGATACCACTATTGCTGTCCTCACCAGATGTAGGTAGAGCGAATTAGAGCACTAGAGCAACGCTATCCCTTCCTAATCTGACCAAACGTAACATGGCCGAGCGTAACGGACACAACCCGGGGAGTCGCGACCTCTGTTGCTGGCCACACGAGAGCAAAGAAGAGTATAGTAGAGCAATGTAGGCCGCTGAAATAGGCCGAATAGCAGTGTATAGCAAAAAAGTCAGAGCTATGCCAAACCAAACCTAGCCTAGCATAACTGAACGTAACCGAACCTAACATGCCGCGATCACTACTTCTGGCGTTAACAGAAAAAGGCACACTGTGATAGCGCACAGTAGAGCGCAGAGGTTCATAGAATAGCAGTGTGTAGCACAAAAGAAATAGCCATCTCAGCCTCACCCAACGAAACCCAGCAAAGCCAAACGTAATTTAACTCAGCCTGACGGGCCGCGGCCAATATTGCTAACCTCCCTAGAGCAAAGCAGGACATATTAGATTAAATTGGGGCGCAGAAACCAATGGCATCGCGGCGGACAGCAGAAAAGTCAAGGGTATCCAAACCTAACCCAAGCTAACATAACCTAACGTATCGAAAACGAACTCAACGTAACGTTCCTCGGCCACTATTGCTGGCCTCCCCAGCATCTAGCAGATCGGAGTAGAGCACGGTGGAGTGCAGGAATGAACAGAATAACTGTGTATAGCACGAAAATCAAAGACACCCTGACAGAACCTAGCCTAACCTAATGTGTCCAAACGTAGCCTAGCTTAACCTGACATGACGATACCACCATCGCTGGCCTAAACAGAGTCAAGCAGAATGTACCAGAGGACAGCAGTGGGCAGAGGTCCACCGCATTGAAGTGAATAGCGCAAAAGTCGAAGTGACGCTATCCTAACCTGACCAAACCAAACCTAACGAACCGTAGCCCAACAGAACTTAAGTGCCGCGAGCACCGTTGTTGGCCTCCCAGGTCCAAGTAGTGTATAGTAGAGCACAATTCAGCGCAGAAATTCACCGAACAACAGTGCACATCACGAATGTCGAAGCTAGACTTACCGAGCTTGACCCCACCTAACATAACGAAGTGTAACCTAACACATACTAACGTGCCCAGGCCAATATTGTCGTCATTCCCAGGGACATGCCCTGTACAGTAAAGCACAGAAGAGCGCAGAAATCTTCCGAAAAGAAGTGTACAGCACGAAAGTGATAGTAGCCTCTCCCAACAAAGCCACACGTAACATAAAAAAACGCAACCTAACCTAACACAACTTGACGAGGCCACTATTGCTGGCCACCACAGGGATAAGCCGCATGCACCAGGGCGAAGCAGTGCGCAGAAATCCGCAGCAATGTAGTGAATAGGACAAAGGTCGATGGTATGTTAACCTAACCTGTCCTAGCATAACCCAACCAAACGTAGTGTAACACAACACAACGTGACGAGACCGATATTGCAGGCCTTCCCAGAGCCAAGCAGAACAGATTAGAGCCAGCTAGGTGGCAGAAATCCACCGAAGAGCAGTGAATAGCGCAGGAAACAGGGCTACCGTATCCCAACCGGTCCAAACGTAACATAAGCAAACGTAGCCAACCTCAACCTAGCGTGCCGCGACCACTGCTGCTGGCATCCCCTGAGCCAAGCAGAATATACTAGAGCACTGCAGGTCATAGGAATCTACCGGATAACAGTATGTAGCACGAAAGACGAAGCTAACCTAACCAAACTTATCCTCACCCAACCTAACCAAAAATAACCTAAATAAAAATAGCGTGCCGCAAAGACTATTGCTCTCCACCCGGTGTCTAGCAGAGTACAGTAGAGCAATGTAGAGCGCAGAAATCCACCGAACAGCAGTGAATGGCACAAAATTATAAGCTGCTGTGTCCTAACTTGAACAAACTTGTCATACGCAATCGTAGCTTGACTAAACCAAACTCGCCGTGACCACTATTGCTGTCCTCCCAAGAGCCAAGCAGAAAATATTAGAACGCAGCAGAGAGCAGGATATGGAGGATAGCAGTTTATAGCACAGAAGCCTAAAATATCCTAACCTGATATCACCGAACATAATATAACAAAGCGTGGCATTGATCGATCTAACATGGCCAGACCACTATTGGTGGCCACCCTAGAGTCGATCCGAATATACTAAGACACAGCAGTGCGCAGAAATCCACCGCATTGCCGTGTATTGCGCAAAAGTCGAACATGCCGTGGCCTAACCTGTTCTTAACTGACCTGACCAGACGTATCGTAACCCAACTTAATGTGATGAGACCAATATTGCTGGCCTCCCCAGAGCCAAGCAGATCATGTTTGAGCACGTAGAAAGCAGGAAACCACCAAATAGCAATGTATAGTATAAAAGTACAGGCTATAGTTTCCTAACCTATCTAAACGTGACATGAACGAACGTAACATAACTTAAGCTGTCGCCCTGCGACCACTATTTCTGGCCGCCCAAGAGCCAGGCGGGATATTCTGGAACACAGCAGAGCGCAGAAGTCCACTGCATTGCAGTGCAAATCACAAAAGTGCAAGATAACCTGAGCTTATCCTTCCTAGCCTACACTATCCAAGAGTAGTGTAACACAACATAACGTGATGAGGCAAATGTTGCTGGACTTCCCAGAGACAAGCAGAACGCATTAGAGCACATTAGAAAGCAGAAATCCACCGAAGAGGAATTTATAGCACAACAGTCATGGCCATCGTGTCGTAACCTAACTAAACGTAACATAACCGTGCGTGACCTAACTCGTACTGTCGCGCTGAGAATAATATTGCTGGCCTCGCCACAGCCAAGCAGAATGTACTAGAGCAAAGTAGAGCGCAGGAATCAACCGCATTGCAGTGTATAGCGCATAAGTCAAAGATGTCCAAACTTAATACGACATTACCTAACCCAACCAAACGTAGCCTAACTCATCACAACATTCCGCGACCTCTATTAATATCCTCCGCGGAGCAAAGCAAAGCATATTAGAGCATATTAGTGCGCAGAAATCCAACAAAAGGTAGTGTTTCGCACAGAAGTCAATGTAACCTATCCTAAGCAAGCCAATCGTAGCATTTACAAATGTAACATTAATTAGGCGGACACGACGATACCGCTACCTCTGGCCTCCGCAGAGACAAGCAGAATGTGCTGTAGCACAGTCGAGCGCATGAATCCAACCCATTGCAGAGAATAGCACAGGGGCCGTGGATATCCTAACTTAACCAGATTTAACCTAACCGTATGAAACGTAGCATAGCTCAAAGCAACGTGCCGTGACCACTGCTCCTGTCCTCCCCAGGGCCAAGCAGAATGTTGTCGAGCTCTGTAGATCACAGAAATCCACCGAATAACACTGTATAGCACGAAAGTCGGGGCCACCCTAGCCAAACATTGCCGAACATGGCCTAACCAATCATAACATAGCACAAACTAACGTGCACGTCAACTATTGTTCGTCTCCACAGAGACGAGCGGATCATTTTGGACCGCAGTGGAGCGCAGAAATCCACAGAATCGCAGTGTATATCAAAACAATCGAAGCTATCGCAAACTAACCAAAGTTAACATGACCATACCAAACGTCGCCTACATCAACGTAACGTGCCGCGACCACTACTGCTCGTCATCCGAGAGCCAAGCAGAATATACTACAGCACAGCAGAGCGCAGAAATCCGCCGCATTGCTGTGTATAGCGTAAAAGTCATAGATACGCCAACCCAACATGACATAACCTAACCTTATCAAATGTAGTCTAACTGAAACTGACGCACCGCGACCGCTATCGATGGCCATCGTGTGGTCAAGCACAGCATACTAGAGCACATTAGAGCGCCGAGATCCGACGAATAGCATTGTACAGCACAACAGCCTAAGTAGCCTATCCTGACGTAGCCAAACGCAACACATACAATCGTAACCTAACTAAACATTACATGACGGGACCACTATTGCTTGACCAGCAGAGCCGAGCAGAATATACTACAGCACGGCAGAGCGCAGATATCCACCGCAATGCAGGGTATAGCACAAAAGTCAGACACACGCAGACCTAACATGTCCCAAACTAACCTATGCAAACGTTGTGCAACTCAGCATATCGTGACGAGACAGATATTGCTGTCCTCTCCAGAGCCAAGCAGACCATTCTAGAGCACATTAGAGCGCAGAAATCCACCGCATCGAAGTGAATAACAGAAAAGTTGAAGATAACCTAATCTAACCTGACCTAACATAACCTAACGGAATGTAGCGTAACTCAACACAGCGTGACGCGACCACTGCTGCTGGCCACCCACCCCCCCGCCCTGCAAAAGCCACGCAGAATATGTTAGAGCACGGTAGGTCACTGGAATCCACCACATAATAGTGTATAGTCCGAAAGTCAATGCTGCCCTAACCTAACTTAACCTAACCTAACCAAACCTAACGTGACTTAACTCAAACTAACGTGCCACGAGCGCCACTGCTCGTCTCCACAGGGTCGAACGGAGTGGAGTAGAGCAACGCAGAGCGCGGAAATGCAACGGATAGCCGTGTAATCCGCAAAAGTCGAAGTCGCATATCCTAGCCTAGCCAAACGTAACATATCAATACGTAACAGAAATTCAGCTAGTTTGTCGAGACCACTATTGCGAGTTTCCACAGATACCGTCAGAATGTACTAGGGCACAGTAGAGCGCAGAAACCCACCGCACTTTAATAAATAGCACGAAAGTCAAGTATAACCGGTCCCAACATAGCCGTTCGTAAAATAACCAAACGTATCCCTTCGCAACATAACGTCCGACAACCACTACTTCTGACCTCCACAAAGCCAATCAGAATATACTAGAGCGCAGCAGAGCGCAGAACTTTACCGCATTTCAGTGCAAGTCACAAAAGTGAAAGACACCCTATCCTAACCTGACCTAATCTACCCCACCTAAAGGTAGTGTAACTCAACAAAACGTGATGAGGTATATATTGCAGGAGTCCCAGAGCCAAGCAGTATATATTAGAGGACTGTAGAAATCGGAAATCCACCGAATAACGATGTATAGCACAATAGTCATGGCTATTGCGTCTAAACCAATCCAAACATAACATAGGCGTTCGCAACATAACCCTTAGTACCGTTCCGAGGACACAATAGCTGGTCTTCCCAGAGCCAAGCAGAATGTACTAGAGCACACTAGAGCGCACAAATCCACAGAACATCAGTGTATAACACAAAAGTCAAAGCAACCCTATCCTAATATATACAATCATATCATAACCAAACGTAGCGAAACTAAATCTAACGAACCGCAACCACTATTGCTGGCCACCCTAGAATCAAGCAGAAAATATTAGAAGGCAGTAGAGCGCAGAAATCCGTGGATAGCAGTGAGCAGCACAAAAGTCAAGGCTATCGCATCCTAACGTAACCAAACGTGACACAACCGTACGTAACCTGACATACACTATTGTGCCGAGGACACTATTGCCCGCCTCCACTGAGTCGAGCAGAGCACAGCAGAGCAATGTAGAGCGCATAAATCCACCCAATAGGAGGGTGTAGTACAACAGATAGAAAAACCCTAAGCAGACCTTCCTAACCTAACCTAACGAGACGTAACTTTACTTAACCTGACGTACCTAAACCACGAATTCTGGCCACCACAGAGCCAAGCTGAACACATAACAGCGCAGTGGAGGACAGAAATCCACCTAATAGCAGTGCATGGCGAAAGAGTCTAAGCAATTCTCTCCTTACATGTCCAAACCTGGCATAAGCAGACGTAGCCTATCTAAACCAAACGCGCCGAGACCACTATTGCTGGCCTCCAGAGATCCAACAAGGACATACCTGTTCACAGTATAGCGTAGAAGTCCTCTGCATAGCAGTGTGTTGCACAAAATTCAAATACATCCTTTCCCAACCAAACCATCCGTAATACAACCCAACGTATCCTGACTGAATATAATGTGCCGCAATCACTCCTTCTGGCGTCCGCAGAACCAAGCAGAGCATATTATAGGGGCGTAGAGCACGGAGATCTATAGATTCGCAGCGTAGGGCTGAGAGTCTATATTCCCAACCCTGACCAAAGCGAACGTAACCAAACATAATGTAGCCTAACGGATCATAACGTTCCGCGGCACTGTTGCCGTACTCCACAGGGCAAAGCAGAAAATAGTAGAGCCCAATATGTCCCAGAAATCCACCGAACTGCAGTTTACAGCATAAAAGTCGAAGCTACCCTATCCTACACTAGCCAAACGTAACACGGCCGTACGTAGCATAACACAAGCTAACGTGCCGACACCACAATTGCTGGCGCACCAGAGCCAAGCAGAGTATTCTAGAGCACAGTAGAACGCAGGAATCCTCCGCAATGCCGTGTATAGCCCAAAAGCCACCGATATCCCGATATTTCTTGACCCAAACTAACCTAACCATACGTAGCATGACTCAAAATAACGTGCCCGAACCACCTTTGCTGCCTCCCCCCCTGCCAGGGCAAAGCAGACCATATTGGAGCCGTTTAGAGCGTAGGATTCCACCGAGTAGCAGTATATCACAAAAGTTAAAGCTATCGCATCCCAACACAGTAAAGCGTAACGTAACCAAACTTAACCAAATACACCTTACGTGCCGAGACCACTGCTGCTGGTTTCCCGAGAGTCAAGCAGAATAAACTAGAGCGCAGCAGAGCGCAGGAATCCATCGCATTGCAGTGTATAGCAGAAAAGTCACGCATACCCTGACCAAATTTGACCAAACCTAACTAATTCATACGTAGTGTAACTCAGCCTAACGTGATGCGCCCACTATTGCTGTCCTCCCGAAAGCCAAGCAGAGCATATTAGAGCACAGTTGGGGACAGAAATCCATCGAATATCAGTGTATAGCACAAGAGTCAAAGCTTTCCATCCCAACATAGGCAAACCTAACACAAGCGAACGTAACCTAACTCAACCTAGCGCGCTACGGTAATAACTGCTGACAACCCCATGGCCATGCAGAATATACTAGAGGGGAGTAGGGCGCGGAAATGCATAGAAACGCAGTGTATAGTAACACCCCAGGGCCATGCAGAATATACTAGAGGGGAGTAGGGCGCGGAAATGCATAGAAACGCAGTGTATAGTAGAAAAATCAAAGCTATCCGAGCCTTACCCTTGCTAACATAAACTAACCATACGTAATCTAACATAACCTAACATGCCGCGGCCGCGATTTCTGGAATCCACAGGTCAAACCAAAGCATATTGTGGCACAGCAGAGCGCAGCAATCCACCGGAAACAGTTTGTTGCACAAAAGCCATAGGTTCCGTATCCGAAACTAATCCACCGTGACACTACCGAACGTAACCAAACTTAACGTAATGTGAAAATACCGCTATTGCTTGTCTCCCCAGAGCCGAGCACAATAAAGTAGAGCAATGAAGAGCGGTGGAATCCACCGAGCAACAGTGTGTAGCATATAAAGTCGCCGTAATGCTCTTCTAACCTAACGAAGCGAAACATAAGCAAGCGAACCTAACTCAACCTAAAGAGTCTGCACCACTATTGCTGAACTCCCCAGAGCAAAGCAGGAAATATTAGAGAACAATAGAACGCAGAAATCCATAGAATCGCGGTGCAGAGCACAAAAGTTGTGGCTATCCGAACCTAACCCAGGCTACCGTAACCCTACCAAACGTAGCCAAAATCAACATAACCTGCCGAGACCGCTATTGGTGCCCTCCACAGAGCCTAGCAGAACATACTAGAGCACACTAGAGCGCAGAAGCCCACCTAATAGCAGAGTATAGCACAAAAGTCAAACACATCATATCCTAACATATACAAACTTAACATAACCAAACGTAACATGACTCGAACTAACGTACCGCGACCGTTACTGCTGGCCTCCACAGGGTCTAGCAGTACCTTCTAGAGAAGAGTAGAGCGCAGAAATAAATTGTATCGCAGTGTATGGCACAAAATATATATTCATCCACACGAAACCCAAGCTAACGTAACCTAATCAAACGTAGCCTACCCCGACATAACGTGCCGCGACCATTACTGGTGGCCAGCCCAGTGTCAAGCAGAATATGGTGGTGCACAGACGATCGCAGAAATCCACCGAGCGTCAGTTTATATTACGAAAGTCAAAGCCACCCTTACCGAAATTTACTTAACCTAAACTATACGAACGTATCCTATCTCAGCCTATGGTGCTGAAACAAATATCGCTGGCATTCCCTGGGCTGAGCCGGATGTAGTAGAGAACACTAGAGCGCAGAAATCTACCTTATTGCAGTGTAAAGCACCAAAGACAAGGTAGCCTATCATACCGTAGCAAAACGTAACATATCCAAACTTAACATAGCTCAACCTAACATGACGAGACCCCTATTGCTGGCCTCCACAAAGAAAAGCAGTATGCAGTGGAGCACAGTGGTGCCCACAAGTCCATAGAATAACTGTATGTTACGAAAGTCGATCCAATCCTACCCAAACGTAACCCAACATAACCTAGCCAAACGTAGCCTACCTCTACATAACGTGCCGCGACCAATACAGCTGGCGTGCGCTGGGCCAAGCAGAATATACTAGAGCAGAGTGGATCACAGAAATACACCGGATAAAGGTATATAGCACGAAAGTCAAGGCTATCCTATCTAAAGTTAGCCTAACATAACCTAACAAAAAGTAACCTAATTGAAGACAAATTGCGACGACCACTATCGCTCGCCTCCCCAGATTCGTGCAGAGTATATTAGAGTAATGTAGAGAGCAGTAGTCCGCCGAATAGCAGTGTAAAGCAAAAAAGCAGAAGGGATCCTAACCACGCCATATTAACCTGCCCTAACGAAAATGTAACATAACTCAAACAAGTGTACAGAGTTCACCTTTACTGGCCACCGCAGAGCCGAGCAGAGTATATTAGAACACATTGGAGCGCTTAAATCCTGCGAATAGCAGTGTATAGCACAGATGTCTAAACTACCCTCTACTAACCTAGCCAAACGTAGCATATCCAAACGAAGCCTAACTCATCCTATCATGGCCAGAATACTATTGCTGGCCACCACAGAGACAAGCGGAATACACTAGAGGACAGCAGAGCGCAGAAACCACCGCATAGCAGTGAACAGTACTAAGGCCGTAGATACCAAAGCATAACCTGACCTAACAAAACCGAACCAAACGCAGCATAACCCAACATTAGGTTCCGCGACAATTGCTCCTGGCCACTGCAGAGCCAAGCAGAATGTAACAGAGCACAGTAGATCACAGGAACATTCGGAATAACAGTATAAAGCTCAAAAGCCGGAGTAGCATATACTAACCGTGCCAAACGTAACATAACTAAACGTAACCTAGCTCAACGTAACAGGACCAGACAAGTATTGCTGACCTCCACAGGGACAAGCAGAGTGTACTAGAGTGCAGTAGTGCGCATATATCCACCGCATTCCAGAGAATAGCACAAAAGTCGAAGGCACCCTAACATAACCTGACCTATCACAACCTAACAGAACGTAGCGTAACTCAACAGAGCGTGCCGCGACCACAGTTGCCGAGCTCCTAAGAGCTAAGCAGAATAGTGTAGAGCACAGTAGGTTACAGGAAACTGCCGGATAATAGGCTATAGCATGAAATACCGCGCCATAGTAACCAAACATATCCTAACATGACCTAATCAAACGTAGCCTAACACAACACAACGAGCCGCGATCACTATTGCTGACGTACCAGAGCCAAGCGGAACACAGTAGAGCACAGTAGGTCACAGAAATACAGCGAATAATAATGTATAGCACGAAAGACGTTGCTATCCTAACCAAACTTAACCTAACCAAACCAAACAAAATGTTAACTAACCGAAACTACAGTGACGAGACCACTATTGCTGGCCTCCACAGAGACAAGCAGAATGCACTACAGCACAGTAGGGCGCATGTATCCACCATATTTCGGTGAATAAAGCAAAAGCCGTAGATATTCTAACCTATCCTGGCCTAACCCAACCTACGCATACGTACCATAGCTGAACATAACGTGCCGCGACCACTGCCCCTGCCCTGCCCAAAGCCAAGAAGAATATGGTAGAGCACAGTAAATCAGAGAAATCCACCGATCAACGGTGTACAGCACGATGGTCGAAGCTGTTCTGACCATACCGAACCTAACCTAATGTAACTAAAAGCAACGTAACACAGCCCTACATGCAGCGACCGCTATTGGTCGAATCCCCAGATTCGAGCAGAGCGTAGTAAAGCAATGTAGAGCGCAGATATGCACCGAGTAGAAGTGTGTAGCGCAAAGGTCAAAGAAATCCTGACCGAACGTTCCTAACCTAATCCAACCGCACGCAACCTAAAACAGCCTAACCGGCCGAGGTAGCTATTGCTGGCAACCGCAGATCCAAGCATAGCATATTAGAGCACAGTAGAGTGCAGAAATCCGCCGAATCGCAGTGCATAGCGCGGAAGTCAAAGCTATCCTAGCCCAACCTAAGCAAATGTAACATAGCTAAACGTAAAGTAACTGAACGTGACGTGCATAGACCACTTTTGCTGAAATCCCCGGGGCCAAGCAGAAAATACCAGAGCACAGTAATGCGCAGATATCCGCCGCATTGCAGTGTAAAGAAGATAAGCCAAAAATATCCTAACCTAACTCGTCTAAACCTAACCGAACCAAACGTAGCATAACTAAACATAACTTGCCGTGACCAGTATTCCTGGCCTGCCCAGAGCCAAGCAGAGCATATCAGAGCACAGTAGATCACAGATATCCACCGAGTAGCAGTGTATAGCACAAAGGTAATAGCTATCCTCTCCTAGAATAACCTATCGACACATACCCAAACGTAACCTAACACAATCCAGCAAGGAGCGACCGCTATTGCTGGCCTCCCAAGATTCGAGCCGAGTATAGTAGAGCAGAGTAGAGCGCAGACATCCACCGAATTGCAGCATCGACCTGGAAAGTCGAAGCTACCCGTGCATAAACCGAAAAACGTAACATAATCAAACGTAGCATAACTGAGACTAACGTGCCGAGACCTCTACTTCTAGCATCCCTAGAGCCAAGCAGAGCATATTAGAGCAATGTAGAGAGCAGAAATCCACTGAATAGCGGTTTATAACACAAAAGTCATTGCCATACTCTCCAAACGTAGCCAAACGTAACAGAACCAAACGTAATCTAACTCAAATTAACGTGCCGGGACGATTACTACTGGCTATCACAGAGTCTGGCAGACAATAGTGGCGCAACGTAGAGCGCAGAAATTCTCCGAAGAGCAGTATATGGCACAAAAGTCAAAGCAACCCCGTCCTACCCTCTCCTATCGTAACACAACCGAACGTAGCATAGCTTAATCTAACGCGCCGAGACCACCATTACATGCTTCCCCAGAGCCAAGCTGAATACACTAGAGCACAGTAGAGCGCAAAAAGCCACCCTAAAGCAGTGTGTAGCACAAAAGTCAAGGATAACCTAACCTAACTTGACATAACTGCACCTAACCATACATAGAACAGCTAAGCCTAACGAGCCGATACCTCTATTGCAGGCCTCCACAGAGCCAAGCAGAGCATGTTAAAGCGCAGTTGTGCGCAGAAATCCACCGAGTAGCAGTATATAGCGCAAAAGTCAAAGCTACCCTAGCTTAACCAATACAAACATATCATAACCGAAAGCAACATAACCCAAACTAACATGCCTAGACAACTATTTCTGGCCTCCCCAGAGCCAAGCGGATTATATTAGAGCAGAGTAGAGCGCAGAAATCCATAGAATCGCTGTGTATGGCAGAAAAGTGAAAGCTATCCGAACATAACGCAAGCAATCATGGCCGAAACAAACGTAGCCTAACACAACCAAACGTGCGAGGCCATTATTAATGGCCACCCCAGGGTCGAGCAAAGTATATTAGAGCAATGTGGGGCATAGGAATACAACGAATAGCAGTGTACGGCACAGAAGTCACAGACATTATGACCAAATCAAACCTACCGTAACCTAGGCATGCGTAACATAAAGAAAACTAAGGTGCTGTGGCCACTGTTGCTGGCGTCCGGAGAGACAAGCAGAATGTGGTAGAGCACAGTAGAACGCAGAGGTCTATAGAATATCAGGGTTGAGCACAAAAGTCGATGCTATCCAGACTAAACCAAAGGAACCTAACCATACGAAACGAAGTATAACCCAACATAACGTGCCGCGACCAGTACAGCTCACCTCCAAATAGCCTAGCGGAGCATAATGGAGGCTCGTAGAACGCAGATGTCCATAGAATCGCAGTGCATATCACAAATGACGAAGCAACCCAAACCCAACCATAGCCAACGTAACAATGCCAAACGTCGCACATCTCAAACAAACCTGGCGAGACCATTATTTCTGTCCTCCCGTGAGCTAAGCGGGACAAACTAGAGCACAGTAGAGCAAAGAAATCCACCGCACTTCAGTGTGCAGTGCAAGAGTCAAAGAAGTTCTATCCTAACCCAAACAAGCCTAACATAACCAAACGTAACCTAGACCTACCTAGCGCGCAGTGGTCCCTATTTCTGGCCTCAGCTGAGTCAAGCTGCGTGGAGTAGAGCAATATAGAGCCTAGATATCCAACGAATGGCAGCGTATATCACAAAAGTCGAAGGAATCCTATCCTAACCTATCCAAACGTAATAGGACCAATCGTAACATAACTTAACGTAATGTGCCGAGACCACTATTACTTGAATCCTCAGTGGCACGCAGAACACACTAGAGAATAGTAGAGCGCTGGCAGCCACGAAATAGCAGCGAATAGCACAAATGTCAAGAATTCCCTTACCGTACCAGACCAAACCTTACCCAACCAAATGTAGACTAAATGAACCCAACGAGCGGAGCCCAATATGCTGGCCTCGCCAACGCTAAGCAGAAAATATTAGAGGAGAGTAGAGCGCAGAAGTCCAAAGGATGACAATCTATAGCAGAAAGGTCAAAGCTATCCTAATCCAACC
>NW_016910472.1:93974-203732 GCF_001483705.2 Eufriesea mexicana
TAATGGAGGCTCGTAGAACGCAGATGTCCATAGAATCGCAGTGCATATCACAAATGACGAAGCAACCCAAACCCAACCATAGCCAACGTAACAATGCCAAACGTCGCACATCTCAAACAAACCTGGCGAGACCATTATTTCTGTCCTCCCGTGAGCTAAGCGGGACAAACTAGAGCACAGTAGAGCAAAGAAATCCACCGCACTTCAGTGTGCAGTGCAAGAGTCAAAGAAGTTCTATCCTAACCCAAACAAGCCTAACATAACCAAACGTAACCTAGACCTACCTAGCGCGCAGTGGTCCCTATTTCTGGCCTCAGCTGAGTCAAGCTGCGTGGAGTAGAGCAATATAGAGCCTAGATATCCAACGAATGGCAGCGTATATCACAAAAGTCGAAGGAATCCTATCCTAACCTATCCAAACGTAATAGGACCAATCGTAACATAACTTAACGTAATGTGCCGAGACCACTATTACTTGAATCCTCAGTGGCACGCAGAACACACTAGAGAATAGTAGAGCGCTGGCAGCCACGAAATAGCAGCGAATAGCACAAACGTCAAGAATTCCCTTACCGTATCAGACCAAACCTTACCCAACCAAATGTAGACTAAATGAACCCAACGAGCGGAGCCCAATATGCTGGCCTCGCCAACGCTAAGCAGAAAATATTAGAGGAGAGTAGAGCGCAGAAGTCCAAAGGATGACAATCTATAGCAGAAAGGTCAAAGCTATCCTAATCCAACCCATACAAGCCTAACCTATCCAATCGTAACCTAACTCAACCTAACTTGCCGAGACCGCTATAGCTGGTATCCCTGAGCCAAGCAGATTATATTATAACACGGTAGAGCGCAGAAATCCACAGAATAGCAGTGTATAGCATAAAAGTCGGATCGATCCTTTCCTTACTTCACCAAACGGGACCTAACCCAACCTAACGTGCCGAGACCACAATTGCCGGCAGCAGCAGAGCAGGGCCGAATATGCTAGAGCAGAGTGGAGCGCAGAATCGTCCGCACCGTTGTGCGCAGCACAAAAGACGAAGGCAACCTGACCGAACATAATCTAACCTAACCTATCCAAACGTAACTTGCCGCGATCACTATTACGTTCCATTTGCGAGGTTGGGTTAGGTGTAGTTCGATTATGATAGCCATGACCTTCGTCTATACACTGAGTTTCTATGGATTTCTGAAATCTCCTCTCCCTTAATCTGTGCTTCTCGCCTCTGGAGTGGTCAGCAGTAGAGGTCACGGCACTATAGGATGAGTTAGTTTGCGTTTGGCTATGTTACGCTTTGTTATGTTATGACAGTGCAGCACTGACTTCTTTGCTGCGCGATGCTATTCCAAGAGTTTCTGCTCCGCACTGCCCCCTAATATTTTCTACTAGTCTTCAGGGAGGCCACAAATTGTGGTCGTATCACGTTAGGTTTTGTTATGTTACCCTTGGCTGCTTTACGTGAGGTTGCGTTTGGTCAGGATATCTTTGACTTTTGTGCTATGCTCTGCTACCAGGTGGGTATCTGCACGGCAGTGTGCTCTAGTGTGTTCTGCTAGGCTCTGGTGAGGCCAGCAATAGAGGTCTCGGCAATTCATGTTGAGACGTACTACCACTGGTTTGGTTAGGTTAGGTCAGGCAAGGTTAGGATATCTTCATCTTTTGTGCTATACGCTGCTATTCTGCGGATACCTGCGCTCTACGTTACTCTACTTCACTCTGCTCGACCCAGGGTTTCGAGCAATAGTGGTAGCGTCAAGTTCCGTTAAGTTACACTGCCTTCGGTTAGGCTAGGTTAGGTCAGATTAGGTCAGGATATTTTCGGCTATTGCGCTGTTCCCTACAACGCGATTGATTTCTGGGCACTACTGTGCTCTAGTACACCCTGCTCGTCTCTGTGACGGCAAGCAAAAGTTGTCTCGCAGCGTTTGGTCGTGTTAGGTTACGTTTGGATATGTTACGTTTGGCTCGGTTAGGATATGCTATTTTGAATTTTGTGATTTACACTGCTATTCTTTGAGTTTCAGTGATCTACTGCGCTGTACTGCATTCCGCTTGACTCTGGGGATTCCAGGTGCGGTAGTCGCGCCACGTCAGGTTGAGTTATGCTACGTTTGGTTGGGTTTGGTAATGCCAGGTTAGTTTAGGGTATCCGCGGCTTTTTTGCTGTACACAACTATACGGTCGATCTTTGCGCTTCACATTGCTCTACTGTACTCTGCTCCACTCTGTGGAGGCTCGCAATAGCGGTCGCGGCACGCTAGGTTGTGTTAGGTCACGTTTGGTTGTGTTAGGTTAAGCTAAGTTCCGTTAGGGAAGCTTCGACTTCCGTGCTATTCACGGTTATTCGGTCGATTTCTGTGATCTACTTTTCTCTACTATATTCTGTTAGGCTATTGGCAGGACAGGAGCAGTGGCCGCGTCACGTTATGTTGACTTAAGCTACGTTCGGTTGGGTTAGGCTAGAACAGGATATACCATGATATCTACGGCTCTTGTGCGATTCATTGCAATTCGCCGGAATTCCGCGCTCTACTATGCCCCAATACATTCTGCTTGGCTCTGGCGGGGCAAGCAATTGTGGCATTGGTACGTTAGGCTTATTTATGTTACGTTTGGTTAGGTTAGGTTATGCCAAGCTCGGTCAGGTCATCTTTGACTTTCATGCTGTACACCACTATTCGGATGATTTCTGCACTCGACAGTACTATATTCTGCTTGGCTCTGGGGAGGCCAGCAATAGTGGTCTCGTCAAGTTAGGTTGAATTAGGCCACGTTTGCATATGACAAATTTGGTAATATTAGGAGAGATCACCTTGGACTTTCGTGCATTCACTGCCATTCGGTGGATACCTGCGCCCTACGGCGCTCCGATATGCTCTGCTTGGCTCTGGGGTGGGCAGTAATAGAGGCATCTGCACGTTAGGTGGAGTTATGCTGCGTTTCGTTATGGTAGGTTTGGTAGGCATTTTTAGGATTTCTTTTACTTTTGTGTCATGCACTGCTATCCGGTGGATTTCTGCGCTCCGCTGTGCTCTTATATGATCCGCTTGGCTCTGGGGTGGCCAGTAATAGTACTCCCGGCACATCAGCTTTAGCTAGGTTACGTTCCGTTGGGCTAGGTTAGGAAGGCTTCGGTAAGGTTTCTTTGACTTTTATGCTATTCACTGGTATACGGAGGATGTTCGCGCTCTACATTGCTCTACTATATGCCGCTAGACTCTGGGCAGGCGAACAATGGAGGTATTGGCACGGTAGGTAGAGTTAGGTATGTTCGGTCAGGTTTGGTTCCGCTAAGTTTGGTTAGGATATCTTTCACTTTCGTGCTGTACACTGCTCTTCGGTGGATTTCTGTGATCTACAGTGCTCTGCAATATTGTGCTTTACTCCTGGGATGCCAGCAGCAGCGGCCGTGGCACGTTATGTTGGGTTATGCTACGTTTGGTTAGGTTAGGCTATGCCAGGTTTGGTTGGGGCATCCTCAAGTTTTATGCCTTACGCTGCTATTCTGTTTATTTCTCCGCTCGGCATTGCTCTACTGTACTCGGCTCATCTCAGGGGAAGTGAGCAATAGTGGTCATGGCACGATACCATCGGCCATGTTACGTTTGGTTAAGCTAGGTTAGGCCATGTTTGATCGGAAGTGTTTTGACTTTCGTGCTGTACCCTGTTATTCGGTGGACTTCGGTGATCTACTGCACTCTACTAGAATCTGCTAGGCTGTGGGGTCCCAGGAGCTGTGGCCGCGGAATGTTATGTTGAGTTATGCTACATTTGGTTACGTTAGGTCTGTCAAGTTGGGTTATTATATCTTCGACATTTGTGCTATTCACTACAAAGAGGTGTGTCTCTGCGCACAACTGCACCATAATAAATTTGGCTTGTCTCTGTGGAGGTCAGGAATGGTGGTCTCATCCTTTTTGGTTGAGTCAGGTTACGTTTAGTTATGTCAGGTTTGGCAATGTTAGTATGGGATACTTTGACCTCTGTGCTGCTCACTGCTATTCGATGGATTCGGGCGCTCTAATGTGCTCTAGTGTGCCCTGCCAGGATCAGGGGATGCCAGCAAAATTGGCCTGGTCACGTTATGTTTAGATACACTACGCTGGGTAGGTAAGTTTAAGTCAAACTATGTGAGGGTATATATGACTTTTGCGCTATGCACTGCAATGCGGTGGATTTCTGCGCTCTGCTGTGCTCTAGTATATTCTGCTTCGCTCTGGGGCGACCAGAATTAGCGGTACCGTCATGTTAGTTTGCGCTAGGCTCCGCTCGGGTGTGTAACGTTTGGCTAGGCCAGGATAGGCTACATTGACTTTTGTGCTATACACTGCCACTCGGTGGACTTCCCCGCTCTAATGTGCTCTAGTGTGATCTGCTCGACTCTGGGGGGGGGGGGGCTACCATGGTGGTCGCTGCACGTTACGTAGAGCTATGTTACTTTTGGTTATGTCACGTTTAGATGCGTTAGTAGGTGATAGCTTTGACTTCTTTGCTAGGCACTGCTATTCGGTGGATGCCTAGGCCCCACTGTGATCTGGTGTGTTCAGTTTGTCCCTGGGAAAGACACCAATAGCGGTCAAGGCACGCTTCTCTGTGTTAAGCTACGTTTGGTAGGGTCAAGTTGGGTCAGGTTACGTTCGGATATCTTTGACTTTTGTTCTGTACACTGACATTCGGTGGCTTTATGCGCTCTACTGTGATACAGCACGCTCTGCTTTGGCCTGTGGAGCCCAGAAACTATGGCCGCGGCGCGTTAGGTAGTGTCAGGATACGTTCGGTTATGTTTGGTTCGTTTGGGTAAGAATGGGATGTATTTGACTCCGGTGCTGAACACTGAAATTCGGTGCATTTCTGCTCTCTACATTGCTCTACCATGCTTTGCTCGAGTCTGGGGTGGTCTGTAATAGTGTTATCGAGACGACAGTTTGAGTTAGGCTACGTTTGGTTAGGCTATGCATGTTTGTATTAGGTTAGGTTAGAATCGACTCCCGCGGTATACACTGCTTTTCTGTGTACACCTGCGCACTACAGTGCTCCCCTATATTCTGCCTGGCCCAGTGGTGTGCAGTAATAGTGGTCGCAACAGCTTAGGGCGAGTTAGGTTACGTTTGGTTTCGTTACGATTGGTTAAGCTAGGTGGGGCTAGCTTTGACTTTCGCGCTATGCGCTGCTATTCGGTTGATTTCTGCGCTCTACTCTGTTCTGCTGTTTTCTTCTTAGCTCCTGCGAGGCCAGCAATACCTATCTCGGCACGTTTGGTTGAGTTACGTTACGTCTAGTTAGGTTGTGTTTGTTTCGCATAGGTTGGGGCAGCATTGACTTCCGTGGTGTCTCGGCATGTTTGGATGGGTTGGGTTACGTTTGCATAGGTTGGGCTAGGATAGCATTGATTTTCGTCCTATACACTGCCATTGGTTGTGTTCCTGCGTTCTACTGTGATCTTGTATGCTCCGATTTGCTCTGGGTATGCCAGTAACAGTTGCCGTGGTACGATAGTTTGTGTTTGGTCACGTTTGGTTTGGTTACGATGGTATGGGTCAGGTATGCGAAGCTTTAACTCTTCTGCTATACCCTGCGATTCTATGGATTACGGCGCTCTCGTCTCCTCCAATGTGTTCCGCATGGCGAAGGGTAGGCCAGCAATAGTGGACTCGGCTATTTAAGCTTAGTCTGTCTACGTTCGATTAGGTTAGGTTGGAATATGTTTGGTTATGATTTCTATGATTTTTTTGCTATATACTGCTATTTGCATGCTTTCTGCCCTCTACTGTGCACCAGCATATTCTGCTTGCCTCTGGGGAAGCTAGCTACAGTTGTATCGGCACGTAAGGTTATGTTATGTTACGTTTGTTTATACTACGTTTGCATAGGTTAGGGCAGGATAGAGTTGATTTTTCTGCTATATACCGCTGTTCGGTAGATTTTCACGCACTGCATTGCTCTACAATAGTCTGCACCACTCTGGGGAGATCAGAAATTGTGGTCTCGGCACGTTAGATTGAGTTAAGCTACGCTTGGTTAGGTTATGTTTGCTTGGGTTATGTTCGGATAGCATTGGCTATTGTGGAGTAGACTGCTGTTCGGGGGTTTCTGCGACCAACTGTCCTCTAGCATGTACTGCTTTGCTCTGAGGAGTCCTGAAATGGAGGTCTCGGCACGCTAGTTTGAGTTAACTTACGCATGGCTTCGCTACGTTAGGGCAGGCTTGTTGGGATAGCTTGGGCGTTTGTGCAATACACGGCTATCCGGTTGGTTTCTGTGCACTGCACTGCTCAAATAGCATCTGCTTGATTCTTCGGAGGCCTTCAAGCGCGTTCGTGGCACGTATGTCTTTGTTAGGCTACGCTTGACTAGCTTTGGTTAGGTTACGTTTAGTTAAGATGACTTTGACCTTTGTGCAATGCACTGCTATTCGGCCGATGTCTGTGCACTGCATTGCTCTACTAGCATCTTCTTGTCCCTGGGGAGGCCAGCAATAGGTTTCGTGGTACGATCGGTTGAGGTAGGTTACGTTTCGTTAGGTTAGGTTATGATAAGTTTGTTTGGGATGAATTTAACTTTTGCGCTGTACGCTCCTGATCGGTCGATATCTGCGGTCTGCGTAGCTCCGCTAGCGTCCGCTTGACTCCGGAGAGGCCAGCAATGGTGGTCGTGGCACGTTTGGTGGCGTTAGGTTACGTTTGGCTAGGTGAGGTTTGGTTCGGTTTGGATAGGATTGCTTTGACCTTTGTGCTGTACACTTCTATTCGGTGAATTTCTGCGCTCTTCATTGCTCTACCATACACTTCTCGTCTCTGGGGAGGCCAGCAATAGCGGTCGTGAAACGTTTGGTTGAGATGGATTACGTATGGTCAGTTTAGTTATGGTTAGTCTTTGGTCAACTTAGCTCTGACTTTTGGGCTATACACCGCACTTTGGACGATTTCAGCGCCCTTCATTGATCTGCTATACTCTGCTTAGTCCTCGTGAGAACAGGAATAGCGGGCTCACACGTAAGGTTGGGTTACGTTACGTCAGCTCATGTTACATTTGGTTAGGTTTGATATGAGAGCTTTGACTTATGTGCTACGAACTTCTGTTCGGTGGCTTCCTGCTCCCTACTGTGCTCTAGTATATTCTGCTTGGATATGTGTAGTGCAGCAATAGGGGTATCGTCTCGTTAGGTTTAGATATTCTACGTTTGGTTTGGTTAGGCTTGGGCAGTTTATGTTAAGGTATCTTTGACATTTGTGGTATGCACTGCTATTCCTTGGGTTTCTACGCTCTACGTTGCTCTACAATACTCTGCTGGACTCTAGGGTGGCCAGAATTCTTGGGTTTGGCGCGATAGGTATTTTTAGGTTACGTTTGGTAGTGTTACGTTTGGCTACGTTGGGTCAGGATAGCTTCGACTATTGTGCTGCGCACTGCGACTCTACGTGCCTCTGCTCTCTACTGTTCCCTAATATGCCCTGCTTGGCGATGAGGAGTCCAGCAATAGCTGGCTTGGTACGTTAGATTTGGCTTCGTTACGGTTGGTAATGTTAGGCTTGGCCAGGTTATGTTAGGATATCACCTACTTTTATGCTTTACGCTTCAACGCGGTGGATTTCTGCCCTCTACTATGCTCTAGTATATTCAGCATGGCTCTGGGGAGGTCAGCAATTGTGGCGTAAGGACTTCAGTTTGAGTTATGTAACGTTTGGTCATGTGACGTTCGGCTATGTTCGGACAGGATTACTTTGTCTTTCCCGCTATACGCGGCTGTTCCGTCGATTCATGCGCCCTGAATTGCTCTTCTATACCCTGCTCGACTCTGGATAGAGAAGCATCAGTGGTCTCGGCACGTTTGGTTAAGTTACGTTACGTTCGCTTATATTACATTTCGATATGCTATTGCAGGATATAAACGGCTTCTGTGCTATAGATTGCAGTTCGGTGCACTTCTGCGCTCTACACATCTCTAGTGCATTCTGCTTGGCCCTGGAAGCTCTAGCAATATTGGCCGCGGCTCGCTACATTGAGTTAGGCTTCGTTTGCTCAGGTTATATTTGTTTGGGATATGTTTGCATGTCTGCTACTTTTCAGCCATGCACAGCGATTCTATGGACTTCTGCGCTCTACTCCCCTTTAATGTGTTCTGTTTGGCTCCGAGGAGAGCAGCAATAGGGCTCTCTGCACGTTAGGAATTGTTAGGATATGTGTGGTTACGTTAGGACCGGATAGCTTTGACTTTTTTTCTATACACTGCTATTTGCTGGCTTTCTGCTCTCTACTGTGCTCCAGTATATTCTGCTTGCCTCTGGGAAGGCTAGCTACAGTGGTATCGGCACGTAAGTTTGAGTTACGTTACGTTTGTTTATACTTCGTTTGGATAGGTTAGGGCAGGGTACGGTTGATTTTTCTGCTACACACAGCTGTTCAGTCGATATCTCTGCACTGCATTGCTCTACAAACATCTGCTTTGCTCCCGGGAGGCCAAAAATAGTGGCCGCTCCCCGTTGGGCTGAGCTAGGTTACGTTTGGTAGGGTTAGGTTTGTTTGGGTTAGGAGGGGATATCTGCGACTTTTTTGATGTACACGGAAATGCGGTTGGTTTCTGCGCTCTAATGTGTTCTAGTATGTCCTGATTGGCTCTGGGGAGGCCAGTAACAGAGGTATCGCCGTGTTAAGTGGAGAAAGGCTACATTTGGCTGGGATATGTTAGCTTTGCCTTGGTACGCCTAGCTCCGACTTTTCCGCCATACGCTGTAATTCTATGTGTTCCTGGAATCTACTCTCCCCTAATATCTGCCGCTTGGCTCTGGGTAGGCCAGCAATAGAGGTCGTATCGAGTTACTTTTAGATAGGTTATGTTTGATTACTTTAAGATTTGTCTGGTTAGGAGGGCCTAGCTTCGACCCCTGTGATATACACTGCTTTCTGGTTATGTTACGTTTGGTTAGGGTGGGAGTGTATAGAAATGACTTTTGCTTTATATACTGCTATTCGGTGGTCTTGCTCGCTATACTGTGCTCTAATATGCTGTGCTTAGCTGTGGGGAGGCCTGAGATAGCGGGCTCGACCCGTTAGGTTGAGATAGGTTACGTTTTGTCAGGTTAGGTTACGTTTGTGTAGGCGAGGATAGCCTTGACCTTTGCGCTATACACGGCTATTGGGAGGATCTCTGCACTCTACTGTGCTCTAATATGCTCTGCTCGGCTCTGAGGATGCTAGCGATCGGCGTCTCGGCACAATAGTTTTATTTAGGCTATGTTTGGTTAGGTCATACTAGTTTGCGTTAGGCACGCATAGCTTTGACTTTCGTAGTATGCACTGCTATTCGGTGGACTCCGGCTCTCTACTGTGCTGTGGTATGTTCTGCTTAGCACTGCGGAGGCCAGCAATAGTGGTCTCTGCACCTTATGATGAGATATGCTACGTTTGGCTGGTTGAGGTTATGATAGGTTAAGTTGGGTTGTAATTACTTTTGTGCCTTACACTGCAACGCCACATACTTCTGGGACCTGCTGTGCTCTAGTATATTGTGGTAGTCTGTGTGGTGGTCAGCAATAGTAGTGTAGTGTTGTTAGGTGTAGTTATGTTCATGTGGCTATGCTGTTCGGTTAGCTTTAGTTAGGACAGCTTCGACTTTTCTGCTATACACGCATATGCGGTGAATGTCTGCGCTCAACTGTGCTATAATATGCTCCGCTTTGCTCCGGGATGACAGCAACGGTTGTCCCGACTCGATAGGGTGTGTTCGGTTACATTGGGTTAGGCTAGGTTAGTCTGGGTTAGGTCAGGATAGCCTTGACTTTTCTGCTATACAGTGCCATTCTTTGGCCTTCTGCGCTCTACTCACCTTTAGTATGCTCTGCTCGACCCTGGGAGGCCCAGCAATAGCGGATGCGGCTCCTTTGGTTGTGTTACGTTACATCTGTGTATGTCAACAATAGTGGACTCGGCTCGTTAGGTTTAGCTGGTCTACGTTCTGTTAGGTTATGTTAGGTTAGGGTACCTCTGACTTTTGTGCTGTACATTGCTGCTCGGCGGCTTTCTGCCCTCTACTGTGCTTTAGTATGTTCTGCTTGTCTTTGAGGAGGCCTGTAACAGTGGTCTCGGCACGTTGTGTTGAGTTAGGCTACGATTGGTTATGTTATGTTTAATTGTGCTATGTTGTGATAGCTTCGACGTTCGTGGTACACACCGCTGTTTGGTGGGTTTCTGCGCTCTACTGATCTCTACCGTATTTTGCTTCGCCCTAGGGAGTCCAGCAATAGTTTCTGCGGCGCGTTATGTTGGAATAGGCTTCGTTTTATTGTGTTACGTTGGTTTAGGTTAGGTTTGGATTTCTTCGACTTTTCTGTTAAACACTGCGATTCTATGGATTTATGTGTTCTACTCTCCATTGATATGTTAAGCTTGGTCCTGGGGGCCAGCATCAGTGGTCTAGGCACGTTTGGTGTTGATAGGTTTCGTTTGGTTATGCTACGTTTTGATAATTTAGGACAGGGGACGTTGACTTTTGTGCTATACAGTGCAATTCTATGGCTTCCTGCCATGGACACTCCTCTAATATATTCTGCTCGGATCTGGGGTGGTCAGCAATACTGGCAGCGGCACGTTAGGTTGAGTTATATTACGTTTGGTTAGGTAAGATTCTGTCGGGTTCTGCTAGGATAGCCTCGACTTTTGTGGTATGGACTGCTAGTCGGTGGAATTCGGCTCTCTGCTCTACTGTAATAAGCTCTGCTTGTCCCTGAGGTGGCCAGCAATGGTTGTTTCGGCACGCTAGGTTGATTTAAGCTATGCATGGCTAGGTCATATTTGTTTCGGACAGGCTTCTATAGCTTTGACTTTCGTGGTATACACTGCATTGGGCGTGTTCTGTCGCTCTACTGTGCTATGGTATATTCTGCTTGGCACTGTGGAGGTCAGCAATATCGGTCTCGGCTCGTAAGTTTTAGTTACACTACGTTTGGTTAGGTTATGCTAGGTAAGGTGATGCCAGGTTATCCTTGACATTTGCAACTTTCGCTGGTCCTTGTTGGCTTTCTACGCTCTGCTGTGCTCTGTTATACTCTTTCTGGCTCTGATGGATCCAGCAATAGTGGTCCCGACACGTTAGGATATGCTACGCTGCATACGGTTATATTACGTTTGGACAGATTAGGAAAGGTATCTGCGACTTTTGTGCTATACGCTGCTATTGCGCGTAATTCTACGCTATACTGTGCTCGGCTATACTCTGCTTGACTCTGGGGAGGCCAGAAACAGTGGTCGCTGCGCGTTAGGTTTTGTTAGGCAACTCTTGGTTAGGTTATGTTGGTTTGAGTTAGCCCTGGATAGCTTCGACCTTCGTGGTATACGGTGTTACTCGGTGGATATGAGCACTGTGCAATACTCTGCTCGACTCTGGGATGGCCAGCAATAGCAGTCGCGGTTCATTAGTTTGTGCTATGTTACGTTTTTGTATGTTACGATTGGTTTGGTTTGTTGAGGTTAGCTTTGACTTTTGTGCTATACACTGCTATTCAGTGGACTTCTGCGTTCTACATTGCTCTACTATACTCTGCTCGACTCCGTGGAGGACAGCAGTAGCGGTCTCGCCACGTTAGTTTGAGCTATGCTGCGTTAGGTTAGGGTATGTTAGTTTTGGATAGGGTAACGTAGCTATGGCTTTTGCGCTATGCGGCGCTATTCGGCTGACATCTGCACTCTACTGTGATCTGATATATTCAGCTTGGCTCTGGAAGTGTTAGAAATAGTGGAATCTGCACGATATGATGAGTTAGGATTGGTTCGGTTAGGTTAGGTTACGTCAGGTTTGGATAGGTTACGTCAGGTTAGGTTAGGGTATCCTTGACTTTTGCGCTTTACACAGCAAGGCGGCGGATTTCTGCGCCCTACTTTACTCTGGTATATTTTGGCTGTATCTGTGGAAGTCAGCAATAGTGGTCTAGGCACGTTATGTTGGGATAGGTTACGTTTGGCGGTGTTGCGCTTGGATAAGTTAGCCCAGGATAGCTATGACGTTTGTGCTACACACATCTTTTCGGTGGATTTTTACGTCCTACTCTGCCCTGTCCATACTCTGATTGACTGTCGGGTAGCCAGAAGTAGCGGCCTCGTGAAATTAGGTTGTGTTAGGCTACGTTTGGCTAGGCTACGGTCGTTTGTGTTAGGTTAGGGTAGCTTAGTCCTTCGTGCTACCCACAATTATTCTCTGGATTTCTGCGCACTGCTGCGCTGTATTGCAATCTGCTTGGCCCTGGGACGTCCAGCAATAGTGGTCGCGGTTCGGTACGTTGGGTTTGGCTTCGTATGGTTAGGTTGAATTTGCTTGGCTTATGCTTGGATAGCTATGACTTTTCTGCTATACACTGCGTTTCTTTGGATTTCTCCGCTGTAGATTCCCCGAATACGTTCTGCTTGGCTCTGAGGAGACCAGCAATAGTGGTCGCGTTAGGCTAGGTTGAGTTAAGATACGCATGCTTGTGTTACGTTTGGCTGGGTAGGGTAGGTTACGATTGACCTTTGAGATTTGTAGTGACATTCGGTGCATTTATGGGCTCTACTGCGCTCTAACATGCTCTGCCTGGCTCTGCGGAGGCCAGCAATTGCATTCTAGGCACGTTAGCGTGAGTTATGCTACGTTTGGTTTGGCTATGATAGAATGGTTTGGGTTGGGATAGCCACGACTTTCGTGGTATACACTGCTGCTCGGTGGGTTTCTGCGCTCTACAGTGCTCTACTATATTCTAGCCGACACTATGGTGGCCAGCAATAGTGTTCGCGGCAGGTTGGGCTTAGTTATGTTACGTTTGGTTATGTTAAGTTTGGTTAGCTTAGGACAGAGCAGCTTTGACATTTCTGCTACGCACAGCGATTCTATAGATCTCTGGGCTCCACTCTGCACTAATATGTGCTCCTTTGTTGTGTGGTGGCCAGCAATAGCGATCGCGTCACCTTCGGTTGAGTTATGTTACGTTTGATTATGTTACGATTGGTTAGATATGGAGAGGCAAGCTATGGCTTTTGTGCCATAAACTGCTATTTGGTGGATTCCTGCGCTCTGTCTTGCACTCGTGCATTCTGCTTGCATGAAGGGACGCCAGCGATGGTGGCCTCGGAACGTCAGGTTAGGTTATGTTACGTTTGCTAATATTACGTTTGGACAGATTATGACAGGGTAGAATCGTTTTCCGTGATATACACTGCCATTTGGTGGATTTCTACGCTCTGCATTGTTTTATAATACTCTGCTGTACTCTGTCGAGGCCTGTCATAGTCGTCTCGGCACGTTAGCTAGAGTTAGTCTACGTTTGGTTACGTTACGTTAGCTTGGGTTAGGTTTCCAAAGCATTGACTTTCGTAATTTACACTGCTATACGTAGGATTTCTGCTCTCTTCATTGCTCTACCATACGTCCCGTAATGACGTCCCGCCCGGTTAGTTCAATTTAGGCTACCCGTGGTAATGTTACGTTTGGTTAGATTAGGCGACGGTAGTATTGACTTTTGTGCTATATACTGCTATTCGATGAACTTCATCAAGCTAGGTTGTGTTGGGTAACGTTTGGTTATGCTTGGCATGTTCGGGTTAGGTCTGGATGGCTTTCACTTTCTTGGCATAGTCTGTTATTGGGGGGATTCCTGCGCTCTGCTATGCTCTACTATACCCTGCTTGACTCTGGCGAGGCCAGCAATAGTGTCCGCTTCCCGTTAGATTGAGTTAGGTTAAGATTGGTTTTGCAACGATTGGTTAGGTTATGAGAGGATGGCTTCGGCTTTTCTGCTATACATTGCTATTAGGCAGATTTCTGCACTCCACTGTGATCTGGTATGTTCAGCTTGGCTCCGGGAAGGCCAGAACTAGTGGTCCCAGCACGTTGCGTAGCGTTAGGCTACGTTTAGTACGGATAGGTTAGGATATCTTCGAATACAGAACTTTACGCAACAATGCGGCGTGCCCTGGTATGCTCTGCTTGTCCCTGGGAAGGCCAGCAACAGTGGACTCGGCGCGTTAGGTAGAGATAGGCTACGATTGGTTACGTTATGTTAGTTTGGTTTGGGTTTGCATAGTTTTGACTTTCGTTTTATGCACAGGTATACGATGAATTCCTGCGCTCTGCTGTGCTCCGGTATGTACCGCTTGGCAATGGGGAGGCCAGAAATGTGGGTCCAGGCACGTTAGGTTGGACTACGCTGCGCTTCCTTATGTTGCGTTTGGTTAGGCTAGGATAGGGTAACTTCCACTTTTGCGCTTTACACTGATATTCGGTGTATTTCTGCGCTGTACATTGCTCTACTATACCCTGCTAGACCCTGTTGTAGCCAGCTATTGTGCTCGTGGCACGATAGATTAAGTTAGGTTACGTATGGCCAGGCTAGGTCGGGCAAGGTTTGGTTACGATTTTTTTGACTATTCTGCTATCCACTGTTGTTCCTTTGATTTCTGCGCTCTACTGTCCTCTGGTGTGTTCTGCTCGGCACTGAGGAGGACAGCAACAATGGTCTCGTCACATTAGCTTTGGTTGTCCTCGTTTTTTAAAGTTATGTTTTGTCGGGTCTGGTTAGGATATCTTTGACGTTTATGCTATTCGCTGCACTTTTATGGCTTTCTGCGCTCTGCTGTGCTCTGGTATGTTCTCGTTGGCTCTGTGGACGCCAGCAATAGAGGTCTGGGCTCGATAGGTTTAACTATCCTACGTTTGGTTATGTCCGATTATGTAAAGTTAGGTTAGGGTATCTCTGACCTTTTTGCTTTATACTGCTATTCGGTATATTCTTGCGCTCTAATGTGTTCTAGTACATTCTGCTTGCGTTTGTGGGTGACAGCAATAGTTGTTCCGGCACGTTAGCTTGAGCAATGTTACGTTTCGGTAAGTTCGGTTAGGAAGGCTCGATTAGGATTTCTTTGACATTTGAGCTATAAACTGCTATTTGGTGGATTCCTGCGCTCTACATTGCTCTACTATACTCTGATCGACTATGTTGAGGCGAGCAATAGTGGGCGCGGCACGTCAGGCTGTGTTAGGTTACGTTTTGCTAGGATGGGTTACGCTATGTTTGGTTATGATAGCTACGTCTTTCGTACTATACACTGTTATTCGGTGGATTTCTGCTATCTTCTGTGCTCTAATACAATCTGCCTGTCTTTGTGGAGGACAGCATTTGTGGTCTCGTCATAGCAGGTTGAGTTATGTTACGTTCGTTTCTTTTACGTTTGTCTAAGGTCGGAACTGCTACTTTTACTTTTCTTCCATACACAGCTATTACGTGCATTACTGCGATCTAATATGTTGAGCTTGGCTCCGGGAGGCCAGAAATATTGGTCTTGCGACATTAGGTTGTGTTAGCTTACGTTTGGTTAGGTTAGGTTGGGGTAAGATCGGTCTTGTTAACTAAGACCTTCTTGCAAAGCATTGCCATTTCATGGACTTCTGCGCTCCACGCACATCCAAAGTGTGCTGCTTGGCGATGCGGAGGCCGGCAATGGTGGACTCTGCTCGTTAGGCATAGTTGTTCTAAGGTTGCTTAGGTAAAGGTTGGTTAGGCTTGTCTTGGACACCTATGTCTTTCGTGCTATACAGTGCTATTTGGAGGCTTTCTGCGCTATACTGTGCTCCAGTATATTCTGCTTGTCTCTGGTGAGGCCCGCAGCAGTGGTGTCGGCACGTTAGTTTAAGTTAGGTTACGTTTCCTTATATTACGTTTGGATAGGATACGTTAGGGTAGAATCGACTTTTGTGCTGTAGAATGCAATTCTGTGAATTCCTTCTCTCTACGTTGCTGTACTATCCTCCGCTCGACTCTGGGGAGGCCAGCAACAGTGGTCCCGGCACTTAAGGTTGAGTTAGGCTACGTTCGGTTAGGTTATGTTTGCTTGGGTTATGTTCGGATGAATTTGGATTTCGCGGTGTACACTGTTGTCCAGTGGGTTTCCGCGCTCCACTCTCCTCCACTATACTCTGCTCGTCCCTTGGAATGCCAGCAACAGTTGCGGCAGCACGTCAGGCTCAGTCAGTCTACGTTTCATTAGGTCGGGTCAGGGTAGAATTGGTTACGATATTCCTGACTTTTGTGACTTTCTGCGCTCGGCCGTGCTCTAGTATACTCTGCTTGGTTGTGCGGAGGAGAGCAATAGCGGTCTCGGCACGTTAGGTTGAGTTACGTTTCATTTTGTTATGCTGTGTTAGGTTAAGATTGATGATGGTAGCTTTGACTTCCGTACCATGCACTGTTATTCGGTGTACTTCTGTTATTTACTGTGCTCTACTACCACTATTGCTCGCCTCCACAGATTGGAGCGGTAAGTACTAGATCAATGTAGGGCGCAGAAATCTTTCAAATAGCAGTGAATAGCATAAAAGTCAAAGAAACCCAAACCGAACCTTCCTATCCTAACCTAACGGAACGTAACCTTACTAAACCAAACGAGCCGAGACCACTATTACCGGACATCCCAGAGCCAAGCAGAGCATATTATAACATATTAGAGCGCGGGATCGCACCGAATATCGGTGTATAGCACAAAAGACAAAGTAGCATATCAAAACCCAGCCAAACGTAACAGAGCCAAACGTAACCTAACCTAATCTAACGTGACGATATCACTATTGCTGGCCTCCGCAGAGACACGCAGAAAGTGCTTGAGCACAGTTGCGCGCAGATACCAACGGCATTGCAGTGAATAGCCAAAGGTCGGGGGTATCATAACTCATACCTGCCCTAACCGAACACTATCAGACGTAACCTAACTCAACCTAACGTGCCGCGACAACAGCATATGGCCTCCCCAGAGCTAAGCAGTATGTAGTAGTGCATAGCCGATCATAGAAATCCACCGAATAACAGTGTATTGCAAGAAAGTCGAAGTCATCATAACCAAACTAGCCTAACCTAACCAAAGCAATCTTAACATAACACATCCTAACGTGCCGGGGCCACTATTGCTCGCGTCCCCGGAGTCGCGCTGCGTATAGTGGAGCAATGTAGACGGCAGAAGTCCACCAAATAGCAGTGTATAGCAGGAAAGTTGAAGATACCCTGACCAAACCTGAAAAAGCCTAACCTAACCGATCATAGCAGAGCTCAACAAAACGAGCCGTGATCACTGCTCCTGTCCTTCCCAGGGCAAAGCAAAATGTAGTAGGGCGCAGTAGATCACAGAAACCCACCTGGTAACAGTGCATATCACGAAAGTCGAAGGTACCCTAACGTCAGAGTCAAGCTGAGAATATCAGAGCAATGTAGAGCGCAGGAATCTACCAAGTAGCAGTGTACGGCAGCAAAGTCGAAGATATCCTAACCGAACTCTCCAAACCTAACCTACGAAGCGTAACCTAACTCAACCTAACGAGCCGAGACAACCGCTACTGGTATCCCCAGAGTCAAGCAGAGCATATTAGAGCACATTAGAGTGCAGAGATCCACGGAATTGCAGTCTATGGCACATAATTAGAACTTACCGTATCCTAATATAACCAATCTTAACATATCCGAACGTAACATAATTCAACCTATCGTACACCGACCACTATTGCTGGCCTACCCAGATTCGAGCCGATATTACCAGAGGACAGTAGGGCGCAGAAGCCCATAGAATCGCAGTGTATAGCACAAAGGTCAGATCCGTCCAGACCTCATCAAAGCAAACACAGCCTAACCAAACGTAGCCTTCCTCAACGTAACGTGCCGCGGCCACTACTCCCGGCCTCCTCAGGGCAAAGCAGATTGTTGTAGGGCGCAGTCGAGCCCAGAAATCTACCGAACAACAGTGTATAGTATGAAAGTAAAAGTTACCCTAGCCAAACTCAACCTAATCTAACCTAACCAAACGTAACCTAACTCAACCTGACGCGCCGCGACCACTATTGCTGTCCTCCACAGGACCAATCAGTGTATAGTAGAGCACATTCGAGGGCAGGAGTCTATCGAATAACAGTGTAGAGCATATAGGTCGAAGTAGGCTATCCTAGCATAGCCAAACGTAACATAACCAAGCGTAACATAAAACGAGCTAACAGGACGAGAGCACTAATGCTGGCCACGACAAAGACAAGCCGGATGTACTGGAGCACAGTAGTGCGCAGAAACCTGCGGCATTGCAATGAACAGCATAAGAGTCGAGGATATCCTAACCTGACAAGACCTAAGCTATCCTAACCAAACGTAACCTAACTCAGCCTAACGGGCCGAGATCATGTTTGCTGGCCTCCCCAGCGCCAAGCTGGAAATATTAGAATACGGTAGAGCGCAAGAATCAACGGACAGCAGTGCATAGAACATAAGTATAAACTATTCTATAATAACCTCAGTAAACACAGCATAACCAAACGTAGACTAGCTCATCCTATCATGCCGAGACTACTATTGCTGGCCTCCTCAGTGCAAAGCTAGAATATACTAGAGCACAGCTGAGCGCAGAAATCCACTGCATTGCAGTGTGTAGCATAAAAGTCGGACATATCCTGGCACAACTTGACCAAACCTAACCGACCCTAAGGTAGTGTGACTCAACATAACGTCACGAGACCATTATTGCTGGCCTTCCAGAAGCATGCAGAGCATATTAGAGCCCATTAGACCGCAGAAATCAACCGAATAGCAGTAAATAGCACAAAAGTCAAAGTTGCCTGTCCTAACCTAGTCAATCGTAACATTCCCAAACGTTGCATAGCTCAAACCAACTTGACGAGACCACTACTAATTGCCTCCATAGAGACAGGTAGAATGTACTAGATCACAGTAGGGCGCAGATGTCCACCGAATTGCAGTGCATAGCACAAAAGCCGTAGACATCCTTGCAAAACCTGTACTAACTTGACATAACCAAAAGTAGCATAACTCAACATAACATGCAACGACCACTATTCGTGGCCTCCCCGTAGCCATGCAGAATGTAGTAGAGCACAGAAGATCACAGAAATACACCGTATAGCGGTGTATGGCTTGAAAGTCAGTGCTATCCTGACCAAACTTAGCACAACCTTGCCTAGCCAAACATAACCTGACTCAAAATAACATGCGCGGCCAGAATTTCTCGCCTCCCCTGGGTCGGAGAGTGTATGTCAGGGCAGTATGGAGCACAGAAATCCACCGAATAACAGTGTAAAGAGCAAAATTCGAAGAAACACTAACCAAACCTTCCTAACCGACCCCAACGAAGCGTACCGTATCTAAAACTAACCATCCGGCACAATTATTGCTCGCCACCCCACAGCCAAGCATAATATAGTAGAGTACATCGAAGCGCAGGAGTCCACCGCATTGGAATTTATAGCACAAAAGACAAACATATCCTGCCATAACCTGACCTTGCCTTACCTACCCAAGCGTAGTGTATCTAAACATAACGTGACGAGCACAATATTACTGGCCACACCCAGAGCCAGTCAGAGTACATTAGAGTTCATTAGAGCGCAGCAAACTACCGAATAGCAGTGAGTAGCACAAAAGACGAAGTAGCATATCCTTACTTAGCCAAACGTAACGTACACAAACGTAACATAACTCAACCAAGCATGACGAAGCAACTAGTACAGGCCTCCACAGAGACAAGCAGAATGTTCTGGAGCACAGTAGATCGCGGAAATACACCGTATAACAGTGCATAGCACGAGAGTCAAAGCTATCCTAGCAATACTTACCCTTACCTAACCTAACCAAACTTTACCTAACTTAACATGTCGCGCCGCGACCGCTATTTCTCAACTCCCCGGTGTCGAGTATAGTATAGTAGAGCAACGTAGACTGCAGAAATCTACCGAAAGGCAGTGTATGTTACAAATGTCGAGGATACCCTAACTTAACCGGGCCTAACATTACATAACTAAACGTAGCATAATTGAACATACAGCCGCGACCGCTGCAGCTGGCATCCCCTGAGCCAAATAGAATGTATTAGATCGCGGTGGAGCGCAGAAATAGGTGGATAGCAGTTTATATCGCAGATATCTAAACTATACTATCCTAACCTCACCAAACGTAACATAATCAAACATGCCGCATCACTAACTCACTTGCCGATACCACTATTGCTGGCGAGCCCAGAGCCCGGCAGAACATACTAGAGCACACTGGAGCACAGAAGTCTGCCGAATAGCTGTGTATAGCACAAAAGTCAAAGCTATCTTATCATAATATATCCAATTTTAACCTAACCAAACGCAGCATACCCCAACATAACGTGCCGCGGCCACTGTTTCTGCCTTCCCCGGGGCCCAGCAGAAAATAGTAGAGCGCGGTCGCGCTTAGAAATTCAGCGAACATCAGTGTACAGCACGAGAGTCAAATCACCCATTGCCGAACTTAACCCATCCTAAACAAACCAAACGTAACCTACTTCAACGTAACGTGCCGAGACCAATAATCCTGTCGTTCCCATAGCTAAGCATAATATAGTGGAGCACAGTGCAATTCAGCAATACTCGCATAGCAGTGTATAGCACTGAAGTCTATGTTAACCTGACCGGGCTTAACCTAACCAAATCTAAACAAGCGTATCCTAACTCAAGCAAACATGACAAGACAAATTTTGCTGTCCTCCCGGAGCCAAGCAGAGCATATTAGGGCACATTACATCGCAGAAATCCGCCGCATTGCAATGAATAGCAAAAAAGCCTTAGGTAGCCTAGCATAACATCACATAACCTAACCTTAACAATCGTAGCATATCTCAACACGACGTGCAGCGACCACCGCCCCTGGCCACCCCATACCCAAGGAGAATGTAGTAGAGCACAGTAAATAACAGAAGTACACCGAATAACAGTGCATGGTGCGGAAGTCAAAGCTACCATCATCAATCTTAACCTAACACAGCATAACAAAATGAAACGTAACTCAACCTAACGTGCCGAGACCGCTATTGCTCTCCTCCCCACAACCAAGCAGAGTATACTAGAGCACGGCCGAGCGCAGAAAGTCACAAAAGTCAGGAATATCGTAACCAATTCTACCCTGACCCGACCTAATGAAACGTAGACTGACTGAGCCTGACGTGCTGCCACAACTGTTGCTGGCATTCCAAGAGACGAACAGAGTATAGTGGAGGAGAGTGGAGCGCGGAAACCCACTGGACAACAGTATATACCGCGAAATCCAAATTCATCCGAACATAACCCAAGCAAACATAACCTAACCGAACGCAGGTTGCGTTTGGCTATGTTATGTTTGGTTATGTATGGTCAGGGTAGCTTTGGCTTTCGTGCTAAACACTGTTATCAGGTGCATTTCTGTGATGTACTGTGCTCTCCGACATTATACTTTGCCCTGTGGAGTCCAGGAGCAGTGGTAACGGCACGTTTCGTTGAGCTATGCTACGATCGGTTAGGTTAGGTTGTTTCAGGTTTGGTCAATGTATTTTCATCTTTTCTGCTATACACTGCTGTTTGGTGGACTTCTGCGCTCAGCATTGCTCTACTGTACTCTGCTCGACCGTGGGGAGGCGAGTATTAGTGGTTGCGGCACGTTAGGTCGAGTTATGTTACGATTGGTTAGGTTAAGGTTGGCTACGTTTGGTTAGTATAGCTTCCACTTTCGAGCTGTACTCTGTTATTCGTCGTGGTTTTGCGGCCTATTGTGCACTACAACAATCTGCTTGGCTCTGGGGCGGCCACCTGCAGTGGTCGCGGAACGTTGCATTCAGATATGCTAAGATCGGTTAGGTTAGGTTGGGTCTGGTTAGGTTAGGTTATCTTCAGCTTTTGTGCTATTCTCTGCCATGCGGTTGATTTCTGCGCTCTACTGTGCTCTAGTAGATTCTGCTTGTCTCTTTGGAGGACAGCAATAGATGCCTGGTCATGCCATGTTGAATTAGGCTTCGTTAGGGTTTGTTGCGTTGAACTAGGTTACGACAGGCTACTTTGACCTTTCTCCTATTGACTGCTATTCGGCAGATGTCTGCGCTCTAGTGTGCTCTAATCCGTTCTGCTTGTCCCTGCCGAGAACAGCAATTGTGGCCTCGTCATGTCAGGTTGGTTTCAGCTACGTTTCGTTGGATTGGGTTCGGTAAAGCTCGGTCAGGTTAACTTAAACCTTCGTGCTATACACTGTTGTTTGGAGTACTTCTGCGCTGTACAGTGCTATACTATACTATGCTCGGGCTCGGGAATGCCACGCAATAGTGGCCGCGGCACGTTACTTTGTGGTAGGCAACGTTTGTCTAGGTTATGTTCTATTGGGTTCGTCTGGATAGCTTCGACTTTTGTTCTATACGCTGCTATTCAAGGGACTTCTGCGCTGTAGTGTGCTCTAATATGTTCTGCGTGGCTCTGGAGTGTCCTATAGTAGTGGCCTCGGCACGTTACGTTGATATAGAATACGTTTGGCTATGGTACGTTTTGATATGTTAGGACAGGCTAGCTATAACTTTTATGCTGTACACCGCTATTCGGTGGACCTCTACGCTTTACCCTACTATAATATGCAGTGTCTGGCTCTAGCGATGATCGGCACGTTATGTTTAGGTAGGTTATGATCGGTTAGGTTGGATTAAGGAATGTTAGGTTACATTATCTTTGACGCTTGCGCTGCACGCTGCAATGTGGTGGGTTTCTGCGCTCTGCAGTCCTCTAATAGGTTTTGTTTGGCTCTGGGGAGGTCAGCAAGAGAAGTCTCGCGTCGTTAAGATTAGTTATTCTACGTTTGGTTAGGACAGGTTAGGTTATGGTCGGCCAGGTAACTTAGACTTTCGTCCTGTACACTGCAATTCGTAGTATACCTGCGCTGTGCTGTGCTTGACTAAATTATGCTTAGCCATCGGAATGCCAGCAATATCCGCCTGGGCAAGCCAGGTTGAGTTATGCTGCGATTGGCTAGCTTAGGTTGGGTTATATTCGGTAACGTTAGCTTTGACCTTCTCGCAAAACACTGTTATTCGGTGTATTTCTGCGATCAACTGCACTCTACCATGTGCTGCTTGGCTATGGGGAGGCCAGGAAAAGGGGTCGCTGCAAGTTATTTTGAGATATGCTACGTTCGGCTTGGTTAGGATAGGTTAGATTACGCTACGTCTCTTGTGCTATTCATTGCAATGCGGTGGATTTCGGCGCTATACTGTGCTCTGGTATGTACCGCTCGTCTCTGCGGAGGCTAGCAATAGCGGTACCGTCGTGTTAGGTTTGGTTAGGCTCCGCCTGGGTGTGTTACGTTTGGCTAGGATAGGGTATGCTATTTTGACAGTTGTGCTATACACTGCTATTCGGAGGATTTCTGCGCACTAATATCGACTAATATGCTCCGCTTGGCTCAGGGATGCCAGCGAAATTGGTCTCGTCACGTTACGTTTAGTTACACTACGTTTGGTTAGGAAATATTTGGCAAAGTTGGGCCTGGATATGTTTGATTTTTGTGCTGTACACGGCAATGCGGTGGATTTCTGCGCTGTGGTGCGCTCTAGTACGTTCTGCTTGGCTCTGGGGAGGCCTGCAATAGTGGTGTGGGCATGTTAGATTGAGCTCTGCTACGTTCGGTCATGGTATGTTTGGTGAGGTTAGGATAGGATAGTTTAGGCTTTTGCGCTGTACACTGCTGTCCGCCGATTTCTGAGTTCTACTGTTTTCTAATACCTTCTGCTTGGCTCTGGGGAGGCCTGCAATAGTGGTGTGGGCATGTTAGATTGAGCTCTGCTACGTTCGGTCATGGTATGTTTGGTGAGGTTAGGATAGGATAGTTTAGGCTTTTGCGCTGTACACTGCTGTCCGCCGATTTCTGAGTTCTACTGTTTTCTAATACCTTCTGCTTGGCTCTGGGGGGCCAGGCCTAGTGATCTCGGCACGTTACACTGAGATATGTTACGTCTGGTTATGTTAGGTTCGGCCTGGTTAGGTTAGGCTATGTTTGACTTTTGTGGTATACGCTGCAAGTGGAGGATTTCTGCGCTCTGCTGTGCATCCATATATTCCGCTCGGCTTTGCGAAGGCCAGCAGTAGTGGTCTATGCACGTTCGGTTGAGTTATGTTACGTTTGATTAGGTTAGGCTAGGATTACTCTCACTTTTGCGCTGTAAGCTGATGTTAGGTGGAATTCTGCTCACTACTGCGATCTGACATGTTCTGCTTTGCTCTCGCGATGACAGAAATAGTGGTCTCGTCTCGGAAGCATTAGTTAGTCCACGTTTGGATGTGTTAGGTTAGGTCATCTTAGGTTAGTACATATTCGACTTTTCTGCTTCACGCTGCTGCTTGGTGGCCCTCTGCGCTTCACTGTGCTCTAGTGTATTCTGCTTGGCACTGGGGATTCCAGCAATAGTGATCTCGGCACGTTCGGTTACGTTTGGTTACGTTTAATGTTATTAAGTTTGGATAGGTTAGGAGATGATAGCTTTGACTTTTGGGCTATACACTGCTATCCGGTGCACTTCTGGTATCTACATTGCTCTACTGTACTCTGGCCGCATCTGGTGAGGCCAGTATTAGTAGTCCCGGTGCGTTAGTTTGATTTGGGCTACGTTCGGCTATGTTACGCTTGGATAGGGTTGGAAGTGATAGCTTGGCTTTTGCGCTATATACTGCTATTCGGTGTACTACAGAGCTATGCTGTGCTCTAATATGTTCTGCCTGGCTTTGGGTGGCCAGCAATACTGGTCGCGGTAGGTTAGGTTGAGTAAGTTTTCGTTTGGCCGGGTTACATAATTTTGGTTAGGTTAGGATAACTCTGAAATTTGTGCTCATCGCAGCTACACTATGGACCTCTGGTCTCAACTGTGCTCTATCATATTCCGCTTGTCTCTGCGGGCGCCAGTAGAAGTGGTCGTAGCGCGTTAGGTTGAGTTTGGTTACGTTTGATTAGGTTCTGTTGTTTGGGTTAGATTAGGATATTTTTATTTCTGTTCCGTACACTGTAATGAGGAGTACTCCAGCGGTCCGCTGTGCTCTAGTATGTTCTGACTGTCCACGTGGATGTTAGCAATAGCAATAGCGGCGTCATGTTAGGTTGTGTCATGTTACGTTCGGTTTGGTTACGTTGGTTAGTTTTGGCAAGGGTATCAGTGACTTTTGTGCTATACACTGCTATCCGGTGTATTCCTGCGCTCTACTGTGCTCCAGTATGTTCTACATGGCTCCGGAGGGCCGGCGATTTTGGTCTCGGCACAAGAGACTAAGTAAGTATACGTTTGGTTAGATTAGGTTAGGTTATGTTGGTTTAGGATGACATCGACTTTTGTGCTTTACCGTGCAGTGCTGCGGATTTCTGCGCTCCAGTGTGCTGTAGTATACTCTGCTCGGCTCTGGGAATGTAAGGAATAGCAGTTTCGGCACGATATGTGCTATTAAGCTACCTTCGTTTATGTTACCTTTGGATAGGTCAGGCTAGCTTCGACTATTGTACTATGCACTGCGATTATGTAGGTTTCCGCCCTCTACTTTCCTCTAGTGTCTCCTGCTTGTATCTGTGGAGGACAGGAATAGTGGTCCCGGCATTTTAAGGTGAGTTATGTTACGTTTGGTTACGTTACGTTTGGTTTGATAAGGATAGGATGGCTTTGGCTTTTGCGCCATACACCAGCATTCGGCGGACTTCTACCCTCTGCATTGGTCTGCAATACTCTCCCCGACACTGGGAAGGACAGCAATGGTGTTCGCGGCACGTTAGGTTGTGTTACGTTACGTTTGGTTAGGTTATGTTAGCCTGGGATAGGTTTGGACAACTTTGTATTGTTCCCCTGTACACTGCGACTCTATGTACTTCTACGCCCTGCTCTCCCCGGATATGTGCTGCTTGGGTGCGAGGGGGTCAGCAACAGTGGTCTGGGCACGCTAGGTTGGGTTATGTTACGTTCCTTTTGGTTAGGTTTGCCTGGGTTAGATTACGATATCATCGACTTTCATGCGGTACACTGCAATGCGGTGGATTTCAGCTATCTACAGTGCCCTAGTACGTTCTGCTTGGCTGTGGGGAAGCCAGTAATTGTGGTCCCGGCACGTCGGGTTGAGGTAGGCTACGTTCGGTTACGTTACGTTGCCTTGTGTTAAGTCTGGTAGCTTCGACTTTTCTGCTATAAACTGCGATTCAATGGATTTCTGAGTACTACACTTCTCTAATACGTTCTGCTTGGCTCTGTAGAGGCCAGCAATAGTAGTCGAGGTACGTTAGGCTGAGATACATTACTTTAGGCTAGGTTAGGCTAAGATGGGTTAGTTTAGGGTGGCTTTGACTTTTCTGCCGCAAACTGCTATTCTATGGTGTTGTGCGCTCTACTGTGCTCGATCACTCTGCTGTCCTCCGAGGACGCCAGGAATAGTGGCAGCGTCACGTTGGGATGAGACATGTTAACTCGTTTACGTTATGTTAGGTTAGGTTTGGATAATATGGGCCTGACATCTGCTCTAGCACTGCCGTCCGGTGGTTTTCTCCGCTCTACTGTGCTCTGATGTTCTCTGCTTGGCTCAGGGCTGGCCAGAAATTGTGGTCTCGGCTCGCTAGGTCTGGTTATTCCACGTTTGGTTAGGATAGGCTAGGACAGGTTGCCTTAGGATATCCTCGACTTTTGTGATATATGTTGCCATTTGTTGGCTTTCTGCGCTCTACTGCGCTCTAGTACATTCTGCTTTGCTCTGTCTAGGCCAGGGACAGTGATCTCGGCTCGTTAGGTTCTGTAAGGTCACGTTTGGTTATGTTACGTTTGGCTAGGTGATGACTTGGTAGCTTTGACTCTTTAGCTATACACTACTTTTCGATGGACTTCTGCGATCTACTGTGCTCTGGCGCCATCTGCTTGGCTCTCGGGGGGCAGCGTCAGGGATCTCGGCACGTTAGACTGTCTTCGTTTACGTTCGGCTATGTTACGTTTGGTTAGGTTAGAATACGATAGCTTTGACTTCTGTGCTGTACACTGCTCTGCCGTGGACTTCTGCTATCTAAATTGCTCTAATATGCTCTGTTAGCCTGTGGGGATGCCAGAAATTGCAGCCTGGGCTACTTGGGTTGAGTTAGGCTACGTTTGGTTATGTTATGTTCGCTTTTGTTAGGTATGGCAGCTTCGACTTCTCTTCTATAAACATCGATTCCACGGGTTTCTGCGCGCTGCTCTCCTCTAATATGTTATGCTTGGCCCTGTGGAGGCCAGCAATACTGTTCGCGACGCGTTAGATTGCGTCATGGTACGTTTGGTTATGTTTGGCCAAGGGAGCTCTGACTTTAGTGCTATACACTGCAATGTGGTGGATTACTGCGCTCCAGCGTGCTCCAGTATATTCTGATCGGCTGTGGGGATGTAAGCAATAGCAGTCTCAGCACGATAAGATTAGTTAAGCTACGTTCGTTTATATTACGTTTGGATAGGTTAGGCTAGCTTCAACTATTGTACTATGCACTGTGATTCTGACGGCTTCTGCCCTCTACTCTCTACTAGTGTATCCTGCTTGTCTCTATGGAGGGCAGCAATAGTGGTCCCGGCACGATAGGGTGAGTTATGTTACGTTTGGTTTCGTTACGATTGGTTACGCTACGTTTGGTAGGGTTAGGATTGGATAGCTTTGGCTTTTGCGCTATACACTATTATTCGGCGGATTTCTACCCTCTTCATTGTTATATAATACTCCTCCCGACACTGTGGAGGTCAGCAACACTTGCCTAGGGACATTAGGTTGGGTCAGGTTACGTTCGGTTATGTTAGGTTTGTTTGGGTTAGATTATGATACCTTCGACTTTCATGCCGTAAAATGCAATGCGGTGGATTTCAGGTCTCTACAGTGCCCCAGTACTTTCTGCTTGGCTCTGGGGAGGCCAGTAATTGTCGCCTCGGCACGTTTGGTTGGGGTAGGCTGCGTTTGGTTAGGTTACGTTAGCTCCCGTTAAGCTTGGTAGCTTCGGCTTTTCAGCTATAAACGGCGATTCTATGCATTTCTGCGCACCACTCTCCTGTAATATGCTCTGCTTGGCTCTGTGGAGGCCACCACTAGTGACCGCGGCTCGTTTGATTTTGATAGATTACTTTTGGCTAGGTTAGGTTACGTTGGGTTAGGTTAGGATGCCTTTGACTTTTCTGGGGCAAACTGCTATTCTATGTTCATCTGCGCGCTACTGTGCTCTATCACTCACTTCTGGTCTCCGGGGACGATATTTGTGGCCTGCGCAGCTCCACAAGCGTCCGATTTTCTCCGGGCAGTCCAGAAATAGTGGTCGTGGCACGTTTAGTTGTATGAGGTTACGTTCGGCTGGGTATGGTTCGGTTAGATTTGATGGGATGGCTTTGGCTTTTGTGCCATACACTGCTATTCGGTGGGTGTCGGCGCACTACTGTGCTCTAATATACTCTGTTTGGCATTGGGGAGGCCGGAAAGAGGGTTCTCGACAGGTTGTGTTAGGCTGCGAATGACTGGCTTACGTTTGGATAGGTTTCGGTAGAATAGCTATGACCCGAACACAGCTGTACTGTGTATTCCTGCGCTCTATTGCGGACTAATGCTTCTTGCTTTGCTCTGGGAGTTCCGGAAATAGTGGCCGCGGCGCGTTACGCTGTGCTAGTTTACGTTTGTCTAGGTTAGGTTTGTTTGGGTTAGGGTAGGATATGACTGACCTTCGTGCTATGCACTGCACTTCTATGGACCAGTACGCTCTACTCTCCCCTAATATTCCGTGCCTGGCGAAGGGGAGATCAGCAGTAGAAGGCTAAGCAAGTTAGTTTGGAATTGGATACGTTTGGTTATGTTCGGTTTGGTCAGATTAGGTTAGGATATCATTTACCTTTTGCTTTACACACCAATGGGGCGAAATTCTGCGTTCTAGTGTGCTCTAGTATACTCTGCCTCCCTCTGGGGTGGCCAGCAATATTCGTCTCGGCTCGTCAGGTTGAGCTATGCTGCGTTCAGTTTTGTTACGTTTTTTTGGCTAGGAGAAGATAGCTTTGACTTTTGTGCTATATGCTGCTATTCGGTGGATCTCTGCGCTTTGCTGTGATCTAATATGCCATGCTTGGCTATGTGGATGCCAGCAATGGTGGCCTCGGCTCGTTAGGTTGGATTATGCTTCGTGTGGCTAGGTTGGGTTATGTCAGGTTAGTTAGGATTCTTTGACTTTTATGCTCTTCACCGCTATTCGTTGGATTTCTGCGTTCTACATAGCTCTAACATGCTCTGCTTGGCTCTTTGGAGGCCAGCAATACTATTCTCGGCACGTTACGTTTAGTTAGGCTACGTACCTTTATGTTAGGACAGGGCAGGTTTGGTTACGGCAGCTTTACATTTTGTTCTATAGACTGCTATTCGGTCGATACTTATGCACTGCATTGCTTCACTATCATCTGCTTGTCTCTGCGGTGGATAGCAATAGTGGTCGTGGCACGCTTGCTTGAGGTATGTTAAGTTTTCCTATGTAAGGTTTTGTTAGGTTTGGAAATGATAGCTTTTACTTTTGTGTTATACACAGCTACACGGTTGATGTCTGCGTTGTACCGTGATCCAATATTCCCTGCTTTGCTCTGGAAGTTCCAGAAATAGTGGCCGCGGCGCGTTTGATTGCGGTAGGTTACGATTGATTATGTTAGGTTAGTCCGGCTAAGGTTACAATAGCTTCGATTTGTACGTTAAACACTGCCATTATATAGGCGTCTGCACTCTCCTCTCCTCTAATATGTTCAGCTCGGCTCTGGGAAAGGCAGCAGTAGTGGTGTTGGCTCATTACGTTGAGTTAGGAGTTAGGTTAGGTTAGGTCAGGTTAGGTTAGGATATCTTTGACTTTGTTCTTTACACTGCAATGAGGAGCCATTTCTGCGCTCTACAGTGACCTGGTATATTTTGATTGGCTCTGCGGATGTCAGGAATAGTGGTCTACGCACTTTAGGTTGAGTTAAGTTACGTTTGGCTTTGTTACGCTTGGTTGGGTTAGGCTAGGATAACTGACTTTTGCGCTATAAACTTCTCTTCGGTGGATTTTTGCGCTCGCCATTGCTCGACTATACTCTGCTGGGCTCTGAGCTGGCCAGCGATAGTGGCCGTGACATGATAGGTTGAATTATGTTACGTTCGGTTGGGCCAGGTTGGTCTAGGTTTGGTTACGATAGCATCGACTTTCCTGCCACTCACTGCCATTATATGGGCTTGTGCGATCTACTCTCTTCTACCGTATTCAGCTTGGCTCTGGGAGAGGCAGCATTAGTGGCATTGGCCCAGTATGGTGCGTTAGGCTACGTTCGGCTGCGTTAGGTTAGGTCAGGTCAGGAAAGGGTATGTTCCAATTTTGTGCTATACACTGTCATTTATAGTACGTTATGCTGGGATAGATTACTTTTGGTTAGGTAAGGTTACGTTGGGTTAGTTTAGGGTAGGTTTGTCTTTTCTGCTGCCAACTGCTGCTCTATGGACTTCTGCGCTCTACTGTGCTCCATCACTCTCTGCTGGTTCTGGGAAGCAAGGAATTGTGGCCGCGTCACGTTAGGTTGGGTCATGACACGTTTGGTTAGGTTAGGTTTGGTTATATTAGGACAGTATAGCTTTTACTTTTGCGTTATACGCTGCCATTCGGTGGATTTCTTCGCTCTACTGTGCTCTGGTGTATTCTGCCTTGCACTGGGGAGGGCAGCAGTAGTGGTCTCGACACCTTAGGTTCAGTTAGGTTACGTTCGGCTAGGTTATGTTAGCTTCGATTATGCTTGGATGGCCTTTACTCGGCGTTATAAACTGTTGTAAGGCGGATTCCTGCTCACTGCTGGACTCTACTACATTCCGGCTGCTCCTCGGGAGTCCAGCACAAGTGGTCGCTGCATATTATGTTGAACTAGGCTACTTTTGGTTAGCTTTACGATGGTTTTGATTAGGTTTAGGTATTTTCGTCCTTTCTGCCATATTTTGCGTTCCTATGGATTTTTGCGCTCTGCGGTGTTCTAATATGTTCTGCTCCCCTGTGGGAAGGCCAGATATAGTGGCCACCGCGCGTTAGGTTGTGCTATGCAACGTTTGATCAAATTAAGTTTGGGTGTATTAGGAAATTTTGGCATTGACTTTCGTACTGCCCTACGCTATTCGGTGGATATCTGTCCTGCAGTGTGCTCTACCATTCTCTGCTTGTCTCTGGTGAGGCCAGCAATAGCGGTCTCTGCACGTCACGTTAAGATTTTCTCCGACTGGTTAGTTTGCGTTATGTCAGGCAGGGTTCGGGTGACTTTGACTTCTTTGCTGTACACTGGAATGCATTGTGTTTCTGCGCTCTACTGTGCTGTAGTACATTCTGCTTGGCCCTGGGGTGGCCAGCAGTGGTGGTTTGGGCACGTTAGGTTGAGTTATGCAGCGTTCGGTTAGGATACGTTTGGTTTTGCTAGGATTGGATGGCTTTCACTTTTGCATTATACACTGCTATTCAGTGGATCTCTGCGATTCACAGTGCTCTAATACGCTCTGCTTGGCGCTGTGGATGCCAGCAATTCTATTCCCGGCACGTTAGGTTGAGATAAGCTTCGTTTGGCTGTGTTTGGGCTATCATAGGTTAGGTTAGGATATCTTTGACTTTTCTGCTTTGTACCCCATTGCGGAGAATATCTGCGCTGACCTGCGCTCTACTATATTGTGCTTTGCTCTGGTGAGGTCAGCAATAGTGGCGTTGGCAGGTTACGTTGAGTTGTGCTGCGTTAGATTATGTTACGTTTGGTTAGGTTAGGACAGGGTAACTACGACCCTTGCTCTATAAAATGCTGTTCGTAAGATATCTGCACTCTGCATTGCTACACTAGCCTCTGCTTGTCATTGGGGCGGCCAGTAATAATGAACGTGGCACGATCCTATGTGTTATGTTACGTTTCATTTGGATACGGTAGGACATGTTTCGCTAGAATGTCTTTCACTTTTGTGCTACGAACTGCTGTACGGTGGCTTCCTGCTCTCTACTGTGCTCTAGTATATTCTGCTTTGATATGGGGAGATCAGCAATAACGGGTCGGCACGTAAGGTGGAGTTAAGGTATGTTTGATTGTATTATGCTTGGATAGGCTAGGCTAGGATATATATGACCTTTGTTCTGGACACTGCCATTCTGTGGACCTCTACGCTAAAATATCCCCTAATATGCCCTGTTTGGCGATGGGGATCCCAGCAATAGTTGGCTAGGCACGATACGTCGGACTTGGATACGCTTTGCTATGTTAGGCTAAGTCACGTTGCGTGAAGTAATCTTTTACTTTTCTTCTTTACAGTTCAATGCGGCGGATTTCTGCATTCTACTCTGCTCTAGTATATTCAGCTTGGCCCTGGGGTGGTCAGTAACTGTAGCAGAGGGACGTTAGTTTGAGTTATGTAACGTTTGATTATGTTACGTTCGGCTATGTTCGGATAGGATTACTATGACTTTTGCGCTATACACGGCTGTTACGTGGATTTATGCGCTCTCCATTGCTCTAATATACCCTGCTCTACTCTGGGGAGACAAGCAACAGTGGTCTCGGTACGTTAGGTTAAGTTATGTTACGATCGCTTATATTACACTTCGATATGCTATTTATAGGCTTTTGTGCTATAGACTGCTGTTAGGTGCACTTCTGCGCTGTACACAGCTCTACTACATTCTGCTTGGCCCTGGACATTCCAGCAATATTGGCCGCGGCTGGCTACATTGAGTTAGGCTTCGTTTGATTAGGTAATATTTGTTTGGTATAGGTTTGGATGTATTCGACTTTTCAGCCACGCACCGCGTTTCTGTGGACTTCTGCGCTCTATTCCCCTCTAATATGTTCTGTTTGTCTCCGAGGAGAGCAGCAATAGAGGTCTCGGCACGTTAGGAATAGTTATGTTATGTTTGGCTACGTTAGGACAGGATGGCATTGACTTTGGTGCTATACACTGTTATACGGTGAACTGCTACGCTCTACTGCGCTCTAATATGGTCTGCTCGGCTTTGGGAGTGACAGCAATAGTGGTCTCGGCACGCTAGGTTGAGTCACGTTACGCTTCGCTTGGCTAGATTAGAATGTGTTTGGTTAGGATTCCTTTGACTGTTGTACTACACACAGCTGTTCAGGCGATACCTGTGCACTGCATTGCTCTAGGAGCATCTGCTTGGCACTGGGGATGACAGCAATAGCGGTCGTCGCACGTTTGGTTGTGTTAGGTTGCGTCTCGTTAGGTAAATTTCGGAAAAGTTTGTTTGGGATGAACTTGACTTCTGTGCTATACACTGCTGTTCCGTCGAGATGCGCTCGGCGTTGCTCTGGTAGAATCCACTTGTCTCTGGGAAGGCCAGCATCAGTGGTCGCGTCACGTTAGGTCGCGTTATGTTACGTTTGGTAATGTTACGATGGGTTATGTTAGGAGACGATAGCTTTGACTTGTGTGCTTTACACTGCTATTATATGGCTTTCTGCGCTCTACTCAGCACTAGTATATCCTGTATGCGTATGGGGAGGCCAGCGGTACTGGCCTCGGCACGTTAGTCTGAATTATGCAGCGTTTGGTTATGTTACGTTTGGTGACGTTCGGAGAGGATAGCTTAGACTTATGTGCTATACACTGATATTCGGTGGATCGCTGCGCCCTACATTGCCATATTACAATCTGCTCGTCTCTCGGGGGGCCAGAACTAGTGGCCGCGAATCGTCAGGTTACGTGCGATTACGCTTGGTTGGGTTACGTTACGTTTTGTTTGTTCTCGATGGCTTCGACTTTTGTGCTAAGCACTGCTATCCGGCGGATTTCTGCGCTCTACTGTGCCGCAATTTGCTCTGCTTGGCGATTTGGAGGTCAGCAATAGTGTTCCCGGCACGTTAGTTTGAGTTATGCTGTGTTTGGTTAGGTTACGTTTGACTGGGTTAGGATATGGTAGCATTGACTTTTGTGCCATGGACTGCTATTCGGCTGATTTCTGCGCATTACTGTGCTCTAATATTCCCTACGTGGACGTGTAGATACCAGAAGTGGTGGTCTCTGCAAGTCAGGTGGTGCTATGCTTCGTTCGGCTAGGTTAGGATACGTCAGGTTAGGTTAGGATACCTTTGGCTTCTGTGGTTTGCACTTCAGTGCATCTGACTGCTGCGGCCCCGGGTTCTCTAGGATATTCTGCCTTGCTCTCAGGAGGTCAGTAATAGTGGTGTCGGCACGTTAGGCTTAGCTAGGCTACTTTTCGTTAGATTACGTTTCCCTTCGTTATGCATGGACAGCTTTGTCTCTCGTGGTATACACAGTTTTTCGGCGAAATCCTGCGTTCTACAGTGCCCTACTCCATTCTGCTTGTCTCTGGGAAGCCCAGTAATAGTTGTCGTGGCTCGCTATATTGAGTTAGGGTTCGTTTGGTTTGTAACACTTCCTTGGGGTAGGTTAGGGTGGCTTCGACTTTTCTGGTATACACTGCGATTCTATGGATTTCTGCGCTTTACTCTCCTCTTGCATGTTCTGCTTGGCTCTAAGGAGGACAGCAATAGAGGTCACACAGCGTTAGGAGTGGTTAGGCTACGTTTGGTTGCATTAAGCTTGGCAAGGTTAGGAGGGGATAGCTTTGACCTTTATGCTGTAAACTGCTATACGGTGGTCTCCTGCGCTGTACTGCGCTCTAATGTGTTCTGGCTTTGTTCTGTGGAGGCCAGCAATAGTGTTCTCGGCACGCTAGGTTTGGTTAGGTAACGCTTGGCTTGGCTGGATTGGGATAGGTGGCGTTGGGATAGCATTTACTTTTGTGCCATTGATTGCTATTCGGTCGATACCCATGCACTGCATTTCGCTACCAGCATCTGCTTTTCACTGGGGCGGCCAGCAATAGGCATCGCAGCACGTTAGGTTGAGTTAGGTTACGTTTGGTATGGCTAGGAGAGAATAGCTTTGGCTTTTGTGCTGTACACTGCTATTCGGTGGATTTCTGCTCTGTACTGTGCTCTAGTATGCTCTGCTTGGCTCTGCTTGGACCAGAAATAGACCGTTTGGTAAGGTTTGGGTGGGTTGGTTTATGTTAGGATTGCTTTGACTTATGTGCTTGGCACTGATATTCTATGGACCTGTGTGCACTACTGTGCTCTATCATGCTCTGCTTGTCTCTCGGGAAGACAGCAATAGTGGCCTCGGCACGTTAGGTTAAGGTATTCTACGTTGGGTAGTGTTAAGTTAGGCCTGGTTATGTTAGTGTATCATTGACTTTTGAGTTATACATTTATATTTTGTGTCTTTCTGCACTCTACTGCGCTCAACTGTACTCTGCACGACTCTGGGGAGGCCAGGAACAGTGGTCGCGGCAAGACATGTTTTGTTAGGCTGCGTTTGGCAATGCTACGGTTCGTAAGGTTAGGAGAGGATAGCAGAGACTTTTGCGCTATAGACCTCTGTTTGGTGGATTCCTACGCCCTACATTGCCCTACTGTAATCTGCGCGACTCTTGGGTGGCCAGTAATTGTGGTGTCGCCATGTTAGCCGGAGATAGGCTGCGTTCGGTTATTCTTAGTTCCTTTGTGTTAGGTAAGGATGGCTCCGACTTTTGTGCTATACACTGCTATTCCGTGGATTTCGCGCTCTACTGTGCTGTAATTTGCTCTGCTTGGTGCCGAGGGAGCCAACAATGGTGGCCTCTGCATGTTAGGTTGTGATATGCTTCGCTCGGCTAGGTTGGGCTCTGTCAGGTTAGGTTAGTATATCTTTAGCTTTTGTGCTTTGCAGTTCATTGCGGCGGACTTCTGCGTTCTTCGGTGCTCTAGTATATTCTGGTAGGCTTTGTGTAAGTCGGCAATAGTGGTCTTGGAACGTTAGGTCGGGCTATGTTACGTTTGGATATGTTATGTTTGGTTAGGCCTTTCCAGGATATCTATGACATTTGTGCTATACGCGGCCATTCATTGAATTTCTGCGCTCTACTCTCGCCTAATATGTTCTGCTTGCGTCTGGGCAGGCCATCAATAGTTGTCGCGTTACGTTCGATTGAGTCAGGTTACGTTCGGTTGTGTTACGTGTGGTTGGGTTAGAAGGGGCAAGCTTTGACTTTTGTGACATGCAATGCCATTCGGCGCATTTCTGCACTCTGCTGTGCTCTAATATGACCAGCTCGGCTATAGGAGGGTCAGCAAGAGCGGTATCAGCACATTACGTTGGGTCAGGCTCCGTTTGCTTACGATAGGTTAGGTCAGGTTTGGTCAGCATATCGTCGATTATTGTACTATACACTGCTATTCGCTGCATTTCTGCGCTCTACTGCGCCCAGGTATATTCTGCTTTGCTGTGGGGATTCCAGCAATAGTGGTCTCGGCACGTTAGGTTAAGATAGCATACGTTTGATTATATAACGTTTGAATAGGTTAGGAGGGGATAGCTTTGACATTTTTGCTGTACACTGCTATTCGGTTGATTTCTGTGCTCTACACGTCCCGACTATACTCTGCTCGACACTGGGGAGGCCAGGAGTGGCGATAGCGGTACGTCATGTTGAGTCATACTGCGGTCGGTTAGGTTAAGTTATGTCAGGTTATGTTAGGTGATCTTCGAACATTGTGCTACTCACCGCAATGCGGAGGATTTCTGCGAACTACTGTGCTCTAGTGTATTCTGCTTAGACATGGGAATGCCTGCTATATTGGCCTCGGCACGTTAGGCTGAGGTATACTACGTCCGGTTATGTTACGGTTTGTGACGTTAGGATATGATAGTACGGAGTTTTGTGCTATACGTTGCTTTCCGCGCATTTCCGAGTTCTACTGCGTTCTAATATTCTCTGTTTAGCTCTGGGGAGGCCAGAGATAGTGATATCGAAACGTTGGGTTGTGTTATGTTACGTTCGCTTCGGTTAGGTTGGGTTAGGTTAGGTACCGTCATCCGCGGCTTTTGTGCTATTCATTGCAATGCGGTGGGTTTCAGCGCACTACTGTGCTCCAGTACATTCCACTTTTCGTTGTGGAGGCCAGCAATAGTGGTCACGTCATATGAGGTTATGCTAGGTTACGTTCGGTTATTCTACGTTTGGCTAGGTTAGGATAGGCTACTTCGACTTCTGTGATATACACTGCTGTTCCGCGGATCTCTGTGCTCTAATGTGCTCTAATATGCTCTTCTCGGCTCTGGAGTGGCCCGTAATAGTGGTCTCGGCTCGTTAGGTTGTGATAGGTTACGTTTCGTTAGGTTAGGTTAGGATGGTTCGGTTAGGACTTCTTCGACTTTGTCGCTATACACTGCTACTTGGTGGATTTCTGCGCTCTACATTGCTCTACTATTCTCGGCTCCAGTCTGTGGTGGCGAGCAATAGTGGTCGCGGCATGTCGGGTTGAGTTAGGTTACGTTTGGTGACGTTGGGTTAGGATAAGTTTGGTTAGGATACCATCGACATACGTGCTGTGCACTGTTACCAGTTGGACTTCTGTGATCTACTGTGCTCTACTACATTCTGCTTTGCCCTGGGGTGGCCATGAGCAGTCGTCACGGTACGCTAAGTTATGCTAGGCTACGTTTGATTAGGTTACGCTCATTTGTATTAAGAACGGATAGCTTTGACTTTCTTGTCATGAACTGTTATGCGGTTGTTATCTACGCTTCACTTTGCTCTACTATACAATGCTCGTCCCTGTGGAGGCTAGCAATTGTAGTATCTGCACGTTAGGTTGAGTTAGTTTACGTTTGGTTATGCTACTATTCGTTAGGTTAGGAGACGATAGCTTTGACTTTTGTGATATGCACTGCTATTGGATAGATTTCGGCGTTCCACCGTGACCTGATTTTTTCAGATTGGCTCTAGGAAGGACAGCAATATTTCTCTTGGCACGTCATGCCGTGCTAGGCAACGTTTGCTTGTGTTAGGACAGGTTAGGTCAGGATATCTTGGGCATTTGTGCTGTACACTGAAGCGCCGTAGACGTCAATGATCTACTGTGCTGTAGTATATTCAGCTTGTCACTGGGGAGGTTAGCAGCAGTGGTGTAGGTCTGTTAGGTGGAGTTAGGTTGCGTTCCGTCATGCCACATTTGGCTTGGTTAGGAGAGGATAGCTTTGGCTTCGCGCTATACGCTGCTATTTGGTGGATATTTTATCTCTGCTGTGACCTAATACGCTCTGCTTTGCTCTGGGGAGGCCAGCAATGGTGGTCGCGTCACGTTAGGTTCAGTAACGTTACGTTTGTATAGGTTAGGCTTGCTTGGGTCAGGTTATGATAGCCTTGACTTATGTGCTATGCACTGCTATTCGGTCTCCGGGAATGCCAGCAATAGCGGTCTCAACATGGTACTCTGTGTTAGGCTACGTTTTATTAGGTTGGGCTAGGACCGGTTTGGTTACGGTTTCCTTGACTTATGTGTTTTACGCAGCATTGCGGTGGTGCTCCGCGATCTACTGTGCTCTATTATATTCTGCTCGGTCCTGGGGAGGTCAGCAGTTGTAGTCTGGGCAAGTTAGGTTGAGTTATACTACGTTTGGTTAAGTTAGCGTCGGGCAGGCTAGCTTAGGGTATCTTTGACTTTCGTTTCCTACACTGATCGTCTATGGACTTCTGCGCGCTACTCTCGTCTAATGCGTCTTGCATCGCGATGGGGAGGACTGCATGGGTGGTCTAGGCACGTTAGTTTGCGTTATGTTACGTTTGGATAGGTTAGTTTAGGAGCTGTTATTTTAGTGTAAGTATGACTTTTTTTCTTTACACTTCAATGCGGCAGATATCTGCCCTCTAATGCACTCTGACTTATTCTGCCTGGCTCTGGACATGTCAGCAATGGTGGTCTAGGCACGTCAGGTTGACTTATGTCACGCTTAGTTGTTACGTTTAGCTTGGTTGTGATAGGATAACCTTGACCTTTGTACTATATACTGCTGTTCTGGAGATTCCTGCGCTCTACATCGTTGTACTATACCCTGCACGTATCTGAGGATACCAGTAATAGTGGTCGCGTCAGGATAGGTTCAGTTAGGTTACGTTCGGTTAGGTTAGATTTCCTTGGGTGAGGTTGTGATTGCTTCGTCTTTTCAGCAATACACAGCCATTATATGGGCTCGTACGCTCTACTCTCCTCTAATATGTTCTGCTTGGCGATGCGGAGGCCTGCAACAGTGGTCTAGGCGCGTTAGGTTGGTTTACGTTGTGCTTGGCTATGTCACGATTGGTTAGGTTAGGATAGGGCAACTTTGACTCTTGCGCTGTGCACTGCTGTTCGGTGGACCACTGCGCTCGACATTGTTCTGCTATGCCCTGCTGGACTCTGGTGCGGCCAGCAATAGTAGCCGAGACACGATAGGTTGATCTATGTTACGTTTGGTTCGGCTAGGTTGGGTCAGGTTTTGTTACGATGGCTGTGGCTTTTGCGCCATTCACTGCTATTCGGTAGAATTTATCGTTCTACTGTGCTCTAGTATATTCTGCATGGCACTGTAGAGGCCAGCAATAGCGGTTTCGGTACGTTAGGTTGTGTTATGTTACGTTTGGTTAGGTTAAGTTTGTTTGAGATAGGTGTGAATAGCTTTGACTTCCTTGGCATACACTGTTATTCGTTGGACTTCTGCGCTCCGCTGAGCTCTACTATACTCTGATCGAGTCTGCGGATGCTAGAAATAGTGGTCTCGGCACGTTAAGTTTAGTTTGTCCACGTTTGGCTAGGTTAAGTTAGGTCAGGTCAGGTTAGGGTATATATGCCGTTTGTGATACACGCTGCTATTTGACGGCTCTCTACGCTCTACTGTGCCCTAGTGTATTCTGCTTGGCTCTGTCGATTCCAGCAATATAGGTCTCTGCGCGTTAGGTTAAGATAGGATACGTTTGGATGGGTTTGGAGGGTGCAGATTTGACTTTCAGCCTATATACTGCTATTCGGTGGATTTCTATTCTCTACATTGCTATACTATACTCGGTCCGACGCTGCGTATGTCAGTAATAGCGGTCCATTCAGTTAGCCTTGATTTATGCTACGTCCGGTTATGTTATATTTTGTCGTGGTAGGAGAGTGTAGCACAGACTTTTCTGCTATATACTGCTATGCGGTGGACTTCTGCGCTGCGCTGTGCTCTACTGTACTCTGCTCAAGTGTGGGAAGGACAGCAACGTTGACCGCTTATCGTAATTGAGTTAGGCTACGTTCGTTTATGTTGCGGTTCGTTACGTTCGGGGAGGATAGCTTTTTCTGTTGCTATCTACACTGCTATTCGGGGGATTTCTGCGCTCCACTGTGTTGTGATATGTTCACCTTGGCTCCGGGAATGCCAGCAATAGTGGCCTTAGTACGTTACGCTGCGTTATGCTACGTTTGGTTAGCTTAGGTAAGGTTATCTTCGACTTTTGTGCTTTGCGCAGTATTGCGGCGGTCTACTGCACTCTACTGTGCTCTAGTATATTCTGCTGAGCACAGGGTATGACAGCAGTAGCGTTAGAGGAACGTTAGGATGAGCTAGGTTACGTTTGGTTACGTTGTGTCTGGCTATGTTATGGTTGGACAGCTATGACTTTTGCGCTATGCACAGCTATTCGGTGGACATCTGCGCCCTACTGTGTTCTAATGTGTTCTGTTATGCTCTCGTGAGGCCATGAGCAATGGCCGCGGCGCGTTATGTAGAGAAAGTTTACGTTTGGCTAGGTTACGTTTGTTTGGGTTCGGATAGGATATCTTTGACTTTTACGCTGTACACTGAAATGCGGTGAATTTCTAGACTCTACTGTGCTCTACCATACTCTGCTCGACACTAGAATAGCCAGATATTGAGATTTCCGCGGGATAGGTAGGGTTAGGATATGTTTGGTTGGGATATGTTTGCTTGTGTCAGGTTATTATGGGTTTGTCTTACGTCGTATACTCTGTTTCTCTGTCTACACCAGCGCTCCACTGTGCTCTAATGTATTCTGCTTGGCCCCGGGGCTTCCAGCATTTGCGGTCGCGGCACGTTGGGTTGAGTCCGGCTTCGTTTGGTCAGGCTATATTTGTTTGGGGTTGGCCTGGATAACTTTGACTTCTCTGCTATACGCTGTGGTTCTACGGATTTCTGCTCTCTACCCTCCCCTAATATGTTCTCCTTGTGTCTGGGGAAGCCAGCAATGTTAGTTTTGTAAAGTTAGGTTGAGCTATATTACGTTCGGTTACGTTGCGATTGGTTACGTTAGGAGGGGCTACCTTATCCTTTTGCGCTTTTCACTGCAATTCGGCGGATATAGGCGCACCACGGCGACCTGATATGTTCAGCTTGAATCCGGGATGACAGGAATAGTGGCCTTCGCACGTTACGCTGTGTTAGGCAACGCTAGGTTGGGTTAGTATAGGTCAGGCAAGATTTGGCTATTTTTGACTTCTCTCCTGTACGCTGAAACGCGGCGGATATCTGTTATCTACTGTGCTGTAGTATTTTCAGATTGGCTCTGGTGAGGTCAGCGATAGTGGTTTAGGGCGGTTAGGTGGAGATAGGTTATGTTTGGTTAGGATAGGATGGGCTAGGTTTGGTTATGATGGCTTCGACTTTTGCGCTATACACTGCTGTTCATCGGATTTCTGCGCACTACTGCGCTCTATCATACTCTGCTTGCATCTGGGGAGGACAACAATAGTGGTCTCGGCACGTTAGGTTGAGTTAGGTTACGTTTGATTATGCAACGTTTGGTTAGTTTAGGGTACAGGTACATTCACTATTACGCCACATGCTGCAGTTCGGTGAAATTCTGCCCTCTACATTGATCTACTGTGCTCTGCTCGTCTCTGCGGAGGCCAGCAATATTTGTCTCGACACGTTATGTCGAGATAGGCTACGTTTGGCTGTGTTACGCTTGGTTAGTGTTGGGGATGATACCTTTGGCTTTTGTGCTATACAATGCTTTAGGGTGGTCTTCTGCGCTCTAGTGTGCTCCAATATGCTCCCCTTGTCTTTGGGGTGTCCAACAATAACGGTCTCCGCACGTTAGGTTTAGTTAGGTTGCGCTCAATTATATTACGTTTGGAGATGTTAGGGAAGGATAGCTGTGTCTTTCGTGCCATAGACCGCAATTCGGTGTATTTCCACGCGTTGGATTGCTCTGTTATACTCTGATCGATTCTGGTTAGGCTAGTAATGGTGGTCCCAGCACGTCTGCTTTATTTAGGCTAAGTTTGGTTATGTTACGATTGGTTATGGTAGGAGAGGATAGCATTGACTTTTGTGCCATATGCTGCTACTCGGTCTATTTCCACGCGTTGGATTGCTCTGTTATACTCTGATCGATTCTGGTTAGGCTAGTAATGGTGGTCCCAGCACGTCTGCTTTATTTAGGCTAAGTTTGGTTATGTTACGATTGGTTATGGTAGGAGAGGATAGCATTGACTTTTGTGCCATATGCTGCTATTCCGTGATTTTCTGCGAAATTCTGTGCTCTAATATGCTGCTCCTTGACCTGGCAAGGCCAGCGGTAATGGTATCGGCACGTTAGGCTGAGTTAGGCAACGTTTGATTTGATTAGGTTCGTTTGGGTTCGGCTTGGATAGCTTTGACTCTCGTGCTGTACACTGCTATTCGATGAACTTCTGCGCTCTACTGTGCTGCAGCATGTCCCGCTTGGCACTATGGAGGTCATCAACAGTGGTCCAGTCGCGTTAGGTTGTAATGTTGCGCTTGGCTATGTTACCTTTGGTTAGGTTAGGATAAGATAATTTTGACTTTTGACCTATACACTGCGGTACGGTGGTTTCCTGCGCTCTATATTGCTCTGCCATACCCTGCTCGTTCCTGGGCTGTCCAGCAATGGTTGTCGTGACACGACAGGTTTAGCTTTGTTTCGATTGGTTAGGCCAGGGTGGCCTAAGCTTGGCTACGGTGTCTTTGACTTTTGTGCTTTAAACTGATAACCGCTGGATTTCTGCGCTCCACTGCGCTCTAGTATTTTCTACTTGGTTTTGTAGAGGAGAGAAATAGTGGTCGTGGCACGTTAGGTCGAGCTAGGCTACGTTTGGTTGAGTTGGGTTTGGTCTGGTCTGGTTAGGATATCTTGGGCCTTGTGCCTTACACTGCAATGCGTCAGATTTCTGCGCACTACTGTGCTCTAGTACACTCTGCTTGTCTCGGTGGAGGTCAGCAATAGTTGTCTAGCCATGTTGAGTTTGTTAACGTTTGGTTATGTTACGTTTGGCTAAGCTTGGACTTGCTACTATGACTTTTGTGCCTTACACTGCCATTCGGTCGATTTCTGTGATCTACTCTGCTCTAACACATTCTGCTTAGCAATAGGGATGCCAGAAGCAATGGTGGCTGCAAGATAATTTGAGATATGCTACTTTCGATTAGTTTGGATTACATAAGGTTATGCTAGGGTATCTACGGCTTTTGTGCTCTTCACTGCAAGGCGGTGGATTTCTGCGCTCCAATGTGCCCTAGTATGCTCTGCTTCGCTTTACGAAGGCCATCAATAGCGGTCGCGGCACGTTATGTCGAGTTTGACTACGTTTGGTTAGATTAGGTTAGGTCTGATTGGGTTGTAATATCTTTGGCTCTTGTGCCATACGCTGCTATTCGACGCACTTCTGCGCTCTACGTTGCCCTACTATACTCTGCCGGACACTGGGGAGGCGAGCAATAGTGGTCGTGGCACGTTATTTTGACTTTGGTTAGGTTTGGTTATGTTAGGTTGGGCCATGTTTGGTTAGGATAGAATTGACTTTCGTGCTATACACTCCGTTTCTATGGACTTCTGCGCCCTACTGTCCTCTAGTAAGTTCCGCTCGAACCTGTGGACGCCAGCAATAGTATCCGTGGTACGTTAGGTTGAGCTATGATACGTTTGGCTTCGTTTAGATGGGATATAATAGGATAGACTACCTTGGTCTTTGTGCTGTACACTGCTATTCGGAGGACTTCTGCTCCGTAATGTGCTCTAACATGCTCTGCTTGGCTCTACGGAATCCATAAGTAGAGGTCGCGGCACGATATATTGAGTAACGCTACGTTTGGTTATGTCAGGCTATGCCAGGTCAGGTTAGGTTATCCACGACTTTTGTGCTATCCGCTGCTATTCGGTAGATTCCTGCGCTGTACTTTGCTCTACTATACTCTGCTCGTCTCAGGAGTGGCAAGCAATAGCGGCCGCGGCGCGTAAGGTTGAATAAGTTCACGTTTGTTTGGTTAGGTTATGTCAATCTCGGTCAGGTTATCATTGATTTTCGTGCTGTACACTGCTATTCGAAGGGTTTCCGCACTCTGCACTCGGCTGCCCTCTACTATACTCTGCTTGGCCGTGGGGAGGCCAGCAATTGTCGCGGCACGTCACATTGGGTTAGGCAACGTTTGTCTAGGTCATGTAAGGTTATGTTTGGTTAGGATGGATTCGACTTTCGCGCTATACACTATTACCCAGCGGGTTCCTGCCATCTTCTGTGCTCCACTATATTCTGGTTGGCTCTGCCGAAAACCGGCAGCAGTGGTCGCGGCACGCTCTGTTGAGTTCCGCTACGGTTGGTTAAGTTCGGTTAGTTAAGGTTATGTCAGGATGTCTTTGACTTGTGTGCGGTTCTCTGCAATGCGGTTGATTTCTGCGCACTACTGTGCTCTAGTACATTCAGCTTGTCTCTATCAAGGCCAGTGGTAGTGGTCTCGTCATGCTATGTTGGGTTATGTTACGTTTGTGTAGGTTAGGTTTGGCTCGCGTAGGAGAGGCTACATCGACTTTTGAGATATACCCTGCTATTCCGCGGACTTCTGCGCTCTAGTGCTCTCGAGTATGTTCTGCTTGGATCTGGGAAGTCCAGGAATAGTGGTATCGGCACGTTAGTTTGAGCTATACTACGCTCGGTTAGGTTACGTCCGGTGAGGTTACAATATGATAGTTCAGGCATTTGTGCTGTACACTGCTTTCTGCGGATTTCTGCGATCTGCTGCGTTCAAGTATTGTCTGATTGGCTCTGGAGAGGCCAGCAGTATTGGCCTCAACATGTTACGTTGAGCTATGGTACGTTCGACTAAGTTAGGAGGGGCTACTTAGACTTTAGTGCTGTACGCTGCTATTCCGCGGATTTCTGCGCCCTGGTGTGCCCTAGTGCGCTCTGGTTCGCTTTGGGGTTGCCAGCAACTGTAGCACTACTGCACTCTGCCCGACTCTGGGGAGGCGAGCAATAGTGGTCGCGGCACGATAAGTTGAGTTAGGTTACGTTCGGTTAGGTTATGTTCGGCTAAGTTTGGTTAGGATAGTTTCAATATTTGTGCTGTACGCTGCTACTGGGTATATTTCTGCGGTCCACTCTGCTGTAGTATGCCCGGCTTGACTCTGGGGATGGCAGCAATAGCGGCCTCGGCAAGTTAGTTTGAGCTAGGCTATATTCCGTTATGTTCTGTTGGTCTTTGTAGCTATGACTCTACAGATATTCACTGCGATTCCATGGATATCCTCGACCCATCTCCACTAACGTGTCCTCCCTGGCTTCGCGGAGGACAGCAATAGGTCTTGCGGCACGTCAAGTTGAGTTAGGTTACGCTTGGTTATGTTACGCTTGGGTAGGTTTGAAGTGGATAGCTTTGGCTTCAGTGCTATAGTCAGCTATTAGGTGGATTTCTGGGCCCAGAAGTGCCCTAACATTTTCAGCGTAGCAATTGGGGTGCCAGCAGTAGTACTCTCGGCACGTTTACGTTGAGTCACGTTACGTTCGGTTAGGTCGGATTAAACTATGTTACAGGAGGATAGCTTTGACTTTAGTGCTATAGTTCTCTATTAGGTGGATCCCTGAGCCCTAGAAAGCTCCAATATTATAAGCTTGGCTGTGGGAAGGCCAGCAATAGTGGTCCCGGCACATTATGTTTAGACAGGTTGCTTTCTTATAGTTTGGGTTTGGCAACGCTTGGTCAGGATTGCATAATCTTTTTTCCTATACACAGCCATTCGGTGGATTTCAGCGCTCTGCTGTGCCCTAGTGTGCCCCGCTTGGCAACGAGGAAGGCAAGAATAACGGTCTCGGCACGTTCGGTTGAGTTTGGATATGTTTGGTTTTGTTCTGTTGGTTTGTGTTAGGTATGGGTATCTTTGACTTTTCTGATGTACACTGCGGTTCTACGTATTTCTGCATTCTACTCTCCTATAGTGTGTTCTGCGTGATTCTCTGGAGGCCAGCAATAGTGCTTGCGACGCGTTAGATTGAGTTCTGTTACGTTCGGTTACTTTACGGTTGGTTACGTTACCAGAGGGTAGCTCTGACTTCGGCGCCATGGTCTGCTATTAGGTGAGTTCCTGCGCCGTAAACCGCATTAACGTTTTCAGCTTGACTCTGGGACGGACTGCAATAGTGGGCTCTGCACGGTACGTTGTGTTACGTTACGTTCGGTTAGGTTGGGTCAGACTAAGCTAGGCTAGGGTCCCTTTAACTTTTGTGCTATACACTGCTATTCGATGGACCTCTGCGCTCTACTGTGCTCTAGTATGTCCTGCTTGGCACTGGGGATGGTAGCAACAGCGATCTCGGCAGTTTTGTTTGTGTTAGGCTATGTTTGGGTATGTTCTGATGGTTTGGCTTAGGTTTGAGTAACTTCGAATTTCCAGATATGCACTGCGATTATCTTGATTGCTGCGTTCTATTCTCCACTAACATGTTCTGCTTCGCTCTGGGGAGGCCAGTAATATTGTTCGCCACACGTTAAGTTGAGTTAGGTTACGTTCGGTTCTGTTACGATTGGTTAGGTTAGGAGAGGATAACATTGGCTGTTGTGCCATGGTCCGCGATTAGGTGTATCTCTGCGCCCTACAGTGCTCTAATATTATCAGCTTGGCCATGGGAAGGCCAGCAATGGTGGGCTCGGCACGTTATGTTTAGTCAGGTTACGTTCCGTTAGGTTAGGTTAGGCTAAGTTTGGGTAGGATAGCTTTAACCCTTGTGCTGTACACTGCTAATAGTTAGATTTCTGCGATCAACTGTGCTCTAATATGCCCTGCTTTGCTCTCGGGAGGGCAGCAATGGCGGCTCCGGCGATTTAGTTTGAGTTAGGCTATAAATCGTTATGTTTTGTTGGTTCTTGTTGGTTTGCCTTTTCTGATATCCGCCGCGATTCTGTGGATTTCTGCGATCTACTCTCTACTAATGTGTTCTGCTTGTCTCTGGGGAGGACAGCAATAGTGCTCGCGGCACGTATAGTTGAGTCAGGTTACGGTTGGATACGTTACGATTAGTCAGGTTAGGAGAGGATATCTTCGACTTTAGTACCATTGTCTGCTATTAGTTGGACCTCTGCGCACTATAGTGATCTAATGTTTCCATTTTTTCTCTGGGGAGCACTGCAGTAGTGGTTGCGGCACGATGGGTCGATTTGTGTTACGTCTGGTTGTGCCACTGTTGGTTAGGTTAGGATATGTAGTTTGAACTTAGCAGTATAGTCTGCTATTAGGTGGATCCGTGCGACCTACAGTGCTCTAACGCTTTAAGCTTGGCACTGGGAAGGCCAGCAATAGTGGTCTCTGCACTTTAAATTAAGGCAGGTTACGTCCAGTTAGGTTTGGTTAGGATGAGTTTGGCTAGGTCAGCCTTAACTTTTGTGGTGTGCAATGCAACAAGGTTGACTTTTGCGATCTACTGTACTCTAGTATGCCCTGCTTGGCACTGGGAATAGTAGCAACAGCGGTCCCGGCAGGTTAGGTTATGTTAGAATACGTTTGCTTCTGTTCTGTTGGTTTGGGCATGTCTTTGGTTGCTTCGACTTTTCGGATATACACTGCGATAATACGGATTTCTGTGTTCTGCCGTCCACTAATGTGTTCTGCTTGTCTCTGTCGAGGACAGCGATAGTGATCGCGGCACTTCAGCTTGTATTATGTTACGTTTGGTTATGTAACGATTGGTTAGGTTAGGAGAGGATAGGTTTGACTTTAGATCGATAGTCTGGTACTAGGTGTATTCCTGCCCCAACTGTGCTATAATATTTTCAGCTTGGCTCTGCGAATGCCAGCAACAGCGGTCTCGGCGCGCTATGTTTAGTCACGTTACGTTCGGTTAGCTTGGGTTTGGACAAGTTTTGTTAGGGTAGCTTCAACTTCTGTTCTGTGCACTGCTATTCTGTGGATTCCTGCGCTCTACTGAGGTCTAGTACTTCCTGCTTGGATATGGGAAGAGCAGCAATAGCCGCCTCGGTACCTTAGCTTGAGTTAGGCTAAGTCTGGGTATGCTCTGTTGGTTTAGGTTAGGTTTGGGTGGCTTTGACTTTTCTGATATTCGTTATGATTCTATGAATTGCTGCGGCTTACTCTCCGCAAATCAGGTCTGCGTGGTTCTCGTGAGGCCACCAATAGTGTTCGCGGCACGTTAGGGTGAGCTAGGTTACGTTTGGCTATCTAGCGATTGGTTTGTTCAGGCGAGGATAGCTTTGACTTTAGTGCTATTCTCTGCTATTAGGTGGATTTGTGCACAATACGGAGCTCCAATATCTTCAGCCGGGCCCAGGGAACACCAGCAGTAATGGCCACGGCACTTTATGTTGCGTCTTGTTACGTTCGGTTTGGCTGGATTAGACTAAGTTTGGTTCGGCGAGCTTTAACTTTTGCGCTTTACACTGCTACACATGGACTTTCCGCTCTACTGTGCAGTAGCATGTCCTTCCTTGCACTGTTGGGGGCAGAAATAGCTGCCTCGGCACGTTTGTTTGTGTTAGGCTACGCTTGATCATGTTCCGTTCGTCTATGTTAGTCTTGGGTAGCTTTGACTTTTCTGATATACACTGCGATTCTATGGACTTATTCGTTCTGCTCTACACTAATGTGTTCTGCTTGGCTCTGGAGAGGACAGCGGTTGTGGTTGCGTCACGTTAGGTTGTGTTTCGTTACGTTCTGTTATGTTACGGTTGGTTAGGTTAGGAGACGGTGGCTTTGACTTTAGTGCCATAGTCTTCTATTATGTGGACCTTTGCGCCCTACAGTGCTCCTATGTTTTCAGCTTGTCTCTGGGAAGACCAGCTATGCTTGTCGCGGCACGTTAGGCTTAAACAAGTTACGTTCGGTTAGGTTGGGTTAGGATAAGTTTGGTTAGTATAGCTATAACTTTTGTGCTGTGCACTGCTATAAGGTGGATTAGTGGGCTGCGCTGTGCTCTAGTATGTCCCGATTGGCTCTGGGGAGGCCAGAAATAGTGATCACGGCACGTTAGGATGAGACATGTTACGTTCTGTTAGGTTAGGTTATGTCAAGCTCGGCCAGGTTATCTTTGACTTTCGTGCTATACGCTGCTGTTCGGGGGATTTCTGCTTCCGACTGCCCTCAGCTATATTCTGCTTGGTTCGGTGGAAGCCGGCAATAGTCGCGGCACATTATGTTGTGTTAGGCTACGTATGATTATGCTATGTTAAGTTATGTTTGGTTAGGATGGCTTAGTCTTTCGTCCTATACACTATTATCCGGCTGGTGTCCGTGATCTACTGCGTTCTACATTACTCTGCTTGGCCCTGTGGAGTCGGGCAGCAGTTTTTGCGGCACGCTTCGTTTAGTTACGCTGCGTTTGGTTAGGTTAGATTAGGTAAGGCTATGTCGGATATGTTCGTCTTTCGTGCCATTCACTGCAGTGCGGAGTATTTCTGCGAAATACTGTGCTGTACTACACTCTACACGTCTCTCTGGAGGCCAGAAATATTTGCCTCTTAATGTTAGGTTCAGTTAGGTTACGTTTGGATATGTGACGTTTGGCTAGGTTAGGATAGTCTACTTTGACAACTGTGCTTTTCACTGCCATTCCTTGAGCTTCTCTGATTTGCTGCGCTGTACTGCATTCTGCTTGGCTCTGGGTAGGACAGGAGCAGCGGTCGCGGCAAGTCATTTTGAGGTACGCTACTTTCGGTTATGTGAGGCTAGGTCAGGTTAGGTTAGGATACCTTCGACTTTTGTGCTATACACTGATTTTCGGTGGATTTTTGCGGAATACGTTGCTACACCGTGCTCTGCTCGACTACGGGGAGGCGGGCAATTGTCGCCGCGGCACGTTGGGCTGAGTTATGTTGAGATTAGTTAGGTCAGGTTAGGATATATTTAGTTAGGATAGCACCGACTTTCGCGCTACACACTGTTATTCGGCGGATCCCTGTGATAAACTGTGCTCCACTACATTCTGCTTGGCTCCCTTGAAGCCAGGAGCAGTGGTCGCGGCTCGTTATTTTGAGCTATGCTGCGTTTATATATGCTAGGTTGGGTCAGGGTAGGTTACGACATCAATGGCTTGTGTGCTATTCATTGCACCGCGGTGAATTTCTACGCAGTACTGCGCTCTGGTGCATTCATCTTCTCTCTGTGGTTACGAGCAATGGTGGTCTCGTCAAGTTGGGTTTAGTTATGTTACGTCTAGCGATGTCACGTCTTGCAATACGAGCAATGGTGGTCTCGTCAAGTTGGATTTAGTTATGTTACGTCTAGGGATGTCACGTCTTGCTCGCTTATGGTATGCTACATAGACTTTTGTGCTTTGCACTGCTATTCGATGAATTTCTGTGATCCACTGTGCTCTACTACTTTCTGCTCGGCTCCGGGGTGGTCAGGAGCAGTGGCCACAGCACATCACGTTCGGTTATGCTGCGTTTGGTTGGATTAGATTAGGTCACGTTTGGCTAGGATACCTTCGACTTTTGTGCCATTCACTACTAAGCGGTTTATCTCTGCTCACAACTGGTCCCTAGTACTTTCGGCTTGTCTCTCTCTAGGCCAGCAATTTTGGTCCCGTCCCGTCAGGTTGAGTTACATTACGTTTGGTTATGTTACGTTTCGCAATGTTAGGAGGGGCTGCCTTGACCTTTGTTCAATACACTGCTCTTCGGTGGATATCTTCGCTCCACATTGCTCTACTGTACTCTGCCCGTATCAGGAGAGGCGAGCTATAGCGGCGGCGGCACGTTATGCTGGGTTAGGTCTCATTTGGTTGCGTTTGATTAGTTCAGGTTAGGTTAGGTCATCATCCACTTTTGTGGAACTCACTCCAATGCGGAGGGCACCTGCGAACCACAGAGTTATAGCATATTCTGCTTTTCCTTACGGAGGCCAGTAATAGTAATCTTGGCTTGTTAAGTTGAGTAAATCCTCGCTCCGTTATGTTAGGTTAGGATTGCTCGGTTAGGATTTCCTTCACTATTGTGTTATAATCTCCAATTCGGTGGCCTCCTGCGGTCCACATTGCTCTACTCTACTCTGCTCGACTCTGGGGAGGCGAGCAGTAGTGGCTGGGGCACGTTAGGATGAGTTACATTACGATAGGTTTGGTTAGGTTAGAATACGTGTGATTAGTATAGCTTCTACTTTCGTTCTGTTCACTGTTTCTCGATGTACTTCAGGGATCTACTGTGCTCTACTACATTCTGCTTGGCTCTGCGCAGGTCTGGAGAAGTGGCCGCAGCTCGTTGCGTTGAGATATGGTATGCTTTGTTAGATTAGGTTTGGTCAGGTCAGAATAGGACATATTCGCCTTTTGTGCTTCTCACTGCAATGAGTTGTGTTTCTGCTCACTACTGTGTTCTAGTGCATTCTACTTGTCTCCGTGGAGGCCAGCAATGGCGGTCTCGACATGTTAGGTTTTGCTGGGATACGTTTGGTAGTGTCACGTTTGGGTTGGTTAGGAAAAGCTACTTTGACTTTTGCGCTTTACAACACTTTTCGGCGGACTTCAGTTATCTATAGCTTTCTACTACATTTTGCTTTGCTCTGGGGAGGCCTGGAGAAATGGCAGCGGCACATCATGTTGGGTCATGCTGTGCTTGGTTAGGTTAGACTTGGTCAGGTTGTGTCAGGATATATACGGCATTTGTGCTATTCACTGCAATGCGGTGGGTTTCTGCTCACTACCGTGCTCTAGTACATTCTGTTTGTCCTTGCGCAGGCCAGCAATAGTGGTTACGTTATTTCCGGTTGGGTTATGGTACGCTTTGCTGGGTCAGGTTAGATTAAGCTCAGTCACGTTAACTTAGACTTTCGCGCCATACACTTCCATTCGGTGCATCTCCGCGCTGTACTGTGCTATACTATATTATGCTTAGCCCTGGGAATGCCACAAATAATGGCCGTGGCACGTTATGTTTAGGTAGGCTACGTTTGGTTCGGTTATGTTAGCCTGGGTTAGGTCTGTTATAGTTACGACTTATATTCCATACACTGCAATTCTATAGCTTTCTGCGCTCTGCTGCCCTCTAGTATGCCCTGCTTGATACTGGTGATGCCAGCAATAGTGGTCGGGGTACATTAGTTTGAGTTATATTACGTTTGCTTATGTTAAGTTTGGACGAATTAGGATATTATATCTATGACTTTTGTACTCTACAATGCAATTCGGTGGTCTTCTGCGCTCTAGTGCGCTCTACTGTGTTCTGATACTTTCTGCACGGCTCTGGGGAGGATAGCGATAGTAGTCTCGGCATGTTAGGATGAGATATTTAACGTTTGGTCAGGCTGGGTTAGGTTATGTTCGGCCGGGAAACTCAGACGTTCGTGCTATTCACTGCTATTCGGAGTAGAACTGCGCGGTACCGTGCTCTAATTAATGATGCTTGGTCCTCGAAATGCCAGCAATATCGGTCTCGGCTCGTTAGGCTGGGTTAGGTTACGTTTGGTTAGTTTAGGTTAGGTTAACTTCGGTAACGGTAGCTTTGACTTTCATGCTATACACTGTTATTCGGTGCATTAATGAGACCTACTGTGCTCTTCCGTATTCTGCTTGTCTGCGGGGAGGCAAGCAGCTGTGGCCGCGGCACGTTACGTTGACAGGTGCCACGTTCGGTTCGTTTATGTTCGGTCAGGGTATCTTCGACTTTTGTGCTGTTCACTATAATGCTGTGTATTTCTGCTCAGAGCTGCTCCCTAGTACATTCGGCTTGTCCCAGTGCAGGCCGGCAATAGTGTTCTCGTCCTGTTAGGTCCAGTAAGGTTACGTCTGTCTACACTACGTTTTGGCTATGTTAGGGCTGGCTACTCTGACCTTTGACTTGTACACTGCTATTCGGTGGACTTATGAGCTCTAATGTGTACTAATACCCCCTGCTTGCCTCCACGAAGGCCATCAATAGCGGTCGCCGCACGTAATGCTTGGTTATACCACGATTGGATAGGTTAATTTGTGCCAGGTTTGGTTACGGTGTCCTCGACTTTTGTGCTGTAGACTGCTATTCGGTGCATTTCTGCGCTCGGCATTGCTCTACTATACTCTGCTAGGCTCTGTGGTGGCGAGCAATAGTGGCCGCGGCACGTTACGTTAAGGTAGGCAACGTTTGGTTAGTTTATGTTAGCCTGGATTAAGCCTGGATAGTTATGACTTTTGTGCTTTTGACGGCGATTCCATGGACTTCTGCTCCCTACTGTCCTCTAGTATGTTCAGCTTGGTTCTCGGTAGGCCAGCAATAGTGATCTCGGAACGTTAGGTTGAGGAAGGCTGCGTTTGGTTAGGTTATGTTAGTTTGGGTTTCGTCTGGATAGATATGACTTTTGTGCTGCACTCTGCGTTTCTATGGACGTCAGCGCCCTACTGTTCTCCGGTATGCTCTGCTTGACTCTGTGGAGGCCAGCGATAGTCTTCGCGGCAAGTCACCTTGGGTTATGTTACGCTTGGTTATATCACGGTTTGTTGGGTTAGGGAAGGGTGGCTTTAACTTTTGTGCTATACACCTCTATTCGGTGGACTTCTCCGCTCTAGTGCGCTCGAATATGTACTGCAGATCACTGGGGTAGCCATGAATCGTTTTCGTGACACGTTTGAATGAATTACGTTACGTTTGCCTGTGTTAGGTTAGGATAAGTTTGGTTAGGATGGCTTTGCCATTTGTGCTGTACATTGCTATACGGTGGATTCCTGCGAAATAATGAGCTCTAGTATATTTTGCCTGGCTATGCGGATGCCAGCTGTAGTCGTCTCGGCGCGATATGCTGAGTTACGTTGCGTTTGGTTATATTACGTTTGGATAGGTTAGGCGAGGATAGCTTGGACTTTTCAGCTATACAATGCTATTCGGTCGGTTTCTACGCCAAACGTTGCTCCACTCTTCTCTGTTCGACCCTGTGGAGCACAGTAACTGTGGACTCGAGCCGTTATTTTGAGTTAGGATACGTTTGGCTACGTTACGTCTGTTTGGGTTAGGTTTGTATAGATACGACTTTCGTGGTACACAATGATATTCGGTGGATTTCTACGATCTTCTGTGCTCTACTATATTCTGCTTGGTCGCGGGGAGTTCAGCAATAGTGACCGCGGTACGTTATGTTGAGATCGGCTATGTTTCGTCAGGATCTGTTGGTCTTGGTTAGGCACTGGTAGCTTCGACCTTTCAGATATGCCCTGCGATTCTATGGATATCTGCGTCCCACTATCCACTAATATGTTCTGCTTGGCTCTGGGGATGCTAGCAATCGTGTTCGCGGCCCGATAGGTTGCGCTATGTTGCGTATGGTTGTATTACAATTGGTTATGTTAGGAGGTGATCGCTTTGACTTCTGCGCGGTACACTGCTCTTCGGCGGATTTCTGCGCTCTACATTACTCTAATTGTCTCTGCTTGGCTGAGTGAAGCGAGCAGTAGTGTTCTCGGCACGTTAGATTGAGCCGAGCTGCGTTTTGTTGGGTTATGTTAGTCTGGCTTAGGATTGGACAGCTCCGTTTTCCGTGCTATACACTCCTATTCGGTGGATTTCTTCGCTCTACGTAGCTCTATTATACTCTGCTTGGCTGCGCGAAAACCAGCCATACTAGTCTCGGCTTATCATGTAGAGTTAGGCCACGTTCGGTTAGGATAGTTTAGGACAGGTTGGATGAGGATATCTCCCATTTCTGTGCTGTACACTGCAATGCGATGGGTTACTGCGATCGGCTGTACTCTAGTTCGTTCTGCTTCACTCTGGCGAGGCTAGTAATAGTGTTCTCAGCAGGTTAGGTTGGGTTAGTTACTTTCGGCTATGTTACGTATGATCATGTTAGGATAGGGTAACTTCGACTATTGCGCTATGCACTGCGACTCTACGTATTTCAGCGCTCTGCTATCCTCTAATAAGTTCGACTTGGCTTTTGGGAGGGCATAAATAGTGGTCTCGGCACGTTTGGTTGAGTTATACAACTTTCCGCTATGTTACGTATGGTTACGTTACGATAAGGTAACTACGACTATTGCGATATGCACTGCGATCCTATGTACATCTGCGCTCTCTTCTCCTCTAATACGTTCTACTTCGCTCTGCGGAGTGGGCAATAGTTGTCTCGGCACGTCACGATGGGGCAGCTAACGTTCGGTTATGTTAGGTTTTGTCGGGTTTCGACAAGGTAGCTTTGACTCTACTCGGCTCCGGTCTGGGGAGCCCAGTAATAGCGGTGCTGTCACGTTAGGTATAGTTAGGCTGCGTTACGGTCAGGTCGTGTTTGCTTCGGTTATGCCTGGATACGTTTGGCTTTCTTGTGATACACTGTTACTCGTTCTATCTGCGCGCTCTACTGTGCTCGACTATAATATGCTTGGCCCCGTGCAGTCCAGCAATTGTCGCGGCACGTTACGTTGAGCTATCCTACGTTATGTGTGGTTTGGTTAGGTCAGCATTGGTTACGTTGTCCGCAGCTTTCGTGCAATTCACTGCAGTGCGGTGGATTTCTGCGCTATACTGTGCTCTGCTAAATTCTGCTGGTGTCTGTGTTGGCCAGCCATAGCGGTCCCATCGTGATAGTTTGGGTTAGACTCCGCTAGTGTGTGTTACGTGTGGCTAGTAAAGGATATGCTACTTAGACTCTTGTGCTATAAACTGCTATTCGCTGGATTCCTGCGCTCGAATGTGCTTTAATACGCTCTGCTTGGCTCTAGGATGCCCATCAATAGCGGTTGCGGCACGTTACGTTGTGCTAGACTACGTTTGGTAAGGTTGGGTTAGGTCTGGTTAGGTTAGCTTATATTTGGCTTTTGTGCTCTAGGCTGCAGCTCGGTGGATCCCTGCGTTCTAATGTGGTGTAATATGCTCTGCTTGCCTCCACGAAGCACATCAATACCGGTCGCCGCACCTTATGTTATGTTATGCTACGTTTGACAGTGTTAGGTTATGCCAGGTTTTGTTTCGATGACTTCGACTTTTATGCTGTACGCTGCTGTTCAGTGGGCTCCTACGCTCAACAATGCTCTACTATTCTCTGCTCGAATCAGGGGAGGCGAGCAATAGTGGGGGTTGCTCGTTACGTTGAGTTATGTTACGTTCGGTTAAGTTAGGTCAGGTTGTGTTTGGAAAGGAAAGCTTTGACTTCCGTGCTGTAACCTGTTATTCATATGATTTCTGTGATCTGATGTGCTCTACTACATTCCACCAGGCCATGGGGAGGCCAGGAGCAGTGGCCGCGGCACGTAATGTTGAGTGATGCCGCGTTTGGTTAGGTTAGGTTAGGTTAGGATATCTTCGACTTTCGTGCTATTACTACAATGCGATGGATTTCTACGCACTACTGTGCTCTAGTATACTCTGCTTGTATCTATGGGCGCCAGCAATAACGGTCTCGTCATGTTAGGCTGTGCTATGTTACGTTTGGGTTTGTTGCGTTTGGCTAAGTTAGTGTAGGCTACTTTTACTTTTGTGCTATGCACTGCTATTCCGTGGATTTCAGCACTTTAGTGTGGTCTTATGTGCTCCTCACGGCACTAGGGTGGCCAGTAATGATGGCCTCGGAACGTTAGTTTTGGTAACGTTACGTTTCGTTAGGCTAGGTTTGGTTACGTATCGTTATGGTAGATTTGCGTTTCGTGCTATAAACTGTTATTCGGTGTATTTCTGTGATCTAATATGCTCAACAACACTCTGCTTGGCTATGGGGAGGCCAGGAGCAGCGGTCGCTGAGCGTTATTTTGAGATATGCTACGATATGCTTGGTTAGGTTAGGTTATGTCAGGTTATGCTGCGGTATCTTCGGCTTTTGAGCATGTCATTGCTATGCGGTGGGCTTTAGCGATCTACTGTGCTATAATACATTCTGCTTGCCTCTGCGGAGGCCTGAACTAGTGGTTCCGTCATGTTAGGTTAGTTTATGTTACGTTTGGCTAGGTTAGTATTGGTTACTCTGACTTTTTCGATATTCACTGCTGTTCGGTATATTTCCGCGCTCTAATCTGCTGTAATATACTCCGCTTGATTCTGGGAGGCCAGCAATATTGGCCTCGTCGCGTTATGTTGGGCTACACTAGGTTTGGAATGGTTAGGTTAGGCAAAGTTATGTCAGGATATGTGTGACTTTTGTGCTGTACACAGCAATGCGGCGGACTTCTGCACTATGCTGTACTGTAGTATTTCCTTCTCGGCTGTGTGCATGCCAACAATGGTGGTATAGGCGCGTTATGTTGTGTTACGCAACGTTCGGTTATGTTGCGTTTGGGAGGATAGGAGGGGATAGTTCAGACTTTGGTGCTATACACTCCTGTCCGCGGTATTCTGCACTCTACTGTCTCCTAAGATTTTCCGATTCGGTCTGTGAAGGCCAGCAATAGTAGTTTCGGTACGTTAGGTTATGATATGTTACGTTTCGTTAGGTTAGGTTGTGTTCGGTTAGGTTACTATATCTTCGACTATTGTGCTTTGTTCTTCAGTGCGGCGGATTTCTGCCATCTACTGTGCTGTAGTATACTCTGCTTTTCTCCGGGGAGGTAAGAAGTAGTGGTCTAGGTGCGTTCGGTCGAACTAGGTCACGTTTGTTTGTGTTATGTTTTGGTTATGTTAGGCTAGGGCAGCATTGACTTTTGTGCTGTACACAGCTATTCGGTGGACCTGTGCGCTCTCCTTTGCTCTACTGTTCTCTGCACGACCCTTGCGGAGCCAGCAATTGCGGTTGTGGCACTACAGGTTGAGTCAAGCTACGTTGGTAAATGTTACATTTGGTTAGGCTAGGACAGGATAGCTTTGACTTTTGCGCTATACGACGCTATTTGATGGATTTCTGCTCTCTAGTCTTCACTAATATGAGTTGCTTGGCCCTGGGGAGGCCAGCAATAGAGGTCGCGGCACGTTATGATGAGTTAGGCTATGTTTGATTAGTTTAGATTGGTTCAGGTGAGGCTCGGGTTACTTTGATTTTCGTGCTGTACGCTGCAGTGCGGCGGATTTCCGCGCTGCACTGATGTGAAGTATATTCTGCTTGGCGCTGGGGAGGCCAGCAGCAGTGGTCTGGACACGTTAGGTTGAATTTGGTTACGTTTGGTTAACTTACGTTTGGTTGGTTTAGGAGGCTGTAGCTCTGACTTTCGTGCTGTACACAGCTATCCTGTGGCTTTCTGTGCTCAACATTGCTATAATATGCTCCGCTTGGCTCAGGGGAGACCAGCAATATTGTCCTCAACGCGTTAGGTTGAGTACGTCTACATTTGGTTTAATTAAGCTTGGTTATGTTACTACAGGGTAGCCTCGACTTTTGTGCTACACACTGCGTAAACATGGACTTCTGAGCTATAAGCTCCTATAATATGTTCTGCCTACCGCTGTGGGGGGGGGGGGCAATAGGGGTCTCGTCTCGTTATCTTGAGATGTGTTAGTTTGGCTACGTTAGGCTTGATTCGGTTAGGATAGTATAGCTTCGACTTTTGTGCTATACACTGCTATACGGCGGATTTCTGCGTTCTACTGTGCTCTAATACGTTTTGCTTGCCTGTGGGGGGGGGGGGGCAGCAGTAGTGTTCTCGGCACGTTAGGCTGAGTTAGGATACGCTTGGTTACGTTGCGTTCTGATTAGGCTAGGACAGTATAGCTTTGGCATTTGAGCTATACACCGCTATTCGGTGGGTTTCTGCGCTTTACATTGCACTCATATGCGCTGCTCGGTTCTGGGAATGTCAGCAACATTGTTCGCGGCACTTTGGGTTGAGTGTCATTAGGTTTGTCTACGTTACGTCTGGTTAGGTTAGGATAGGATTACTTTGACATTTCTGCTGTAATCTGCTATTCAATGTGTTTCCGCGCTCCACTGTGCTCTAATATTTACTGCTTGGCTCTGGGGATGGCAGCAATACTGGTCTCGGCTCCTTGGGTTGTGTCAGTTCACGTTTGGCTAGGATAGCTTACGCAAGTTACGGTCATGGCAGCTTCGACATTCGGACCATTTACTGTATTTCGGTGGGTTTCTGCGCTCTACTGTGCTCTACTATATTCCGTTTGGACCTGGCGTGGCCATCAATACTGGTCGCGGCACGCTATTTTGAGATGTCTACCCTGGGTTAGTTTAGGTTATCTCAATTATGGTTTGAATATCTTGCGCTTTCTTGCTGCACGCTGCAATGCGGCGCACTTCTGCGCCCTACTGTTCTCTTGTATATTCCGATTCTTTCTGGGGAGGCCAGCAATGTTTGTCTCGGCCATTCATGTTGAGCCGTCTACCCTTTTTTAGTTTAGGTTATTTAAGGTGTGGTTTGGATATCTTTCACTTTTTTGCTGTACACTGCAATGCGGCGCAATTCTGCGCCCTGCTGCTCTCTTGTATATTCCGCTCGGCTCTGGGGAAACCAGCAACAGTGGTCTCGCGACCTTAGGTTGAATTAGGTTACCTTTGGCTATGTTACGTTTGTATAGGTTAGGATAGGATTGCTTGGAATTTTGCGCTATACACTGCTATTCTGTAGATCTTTGCGCCCACGACGCACTAATACGCTCTACGTGGCCCTTGGTAGGCCAGGAATAGTGGTCTCGGCGCGTTACTTTGTGTTTGGCTACGTTGGACCTGTTTAGGGTTGTTCAGGTAAGGCTTGAGTATGTTTGACTTACCTGCTTTACACTGCAATGCGGCGGACTTCCGTGCTCTACTGAACAATAGCATATACTGCCGTGCTATTGGGAGGGCAACAATAGAGGTCTCGGCAGGTTAGATTGAATTTCTTTACGTTTGCGTATGTTACGTTTGGCTAGATTATGGGAGGGTAGCTCGGACTTTTATGCTGTATACTCCTATTTGGTGGATTTCTGCGCTCCACATTGCGCTGGTATGCCCTACTTGACCCTGGGGAGGCCAGAAACAGAGGTCGCGGCACGTTAGTTTGAGTTAGGTAACGTTTTCTTAGGTTATGCTATATTAAGTCTGGTAGGATATATTCCACTTTCGTGCCATACACTGTTATTCGGTGTATTTCTGTGATCCACTCTGCTCTACCACGTTCTGCCTGTCTTTGTGTAGACCAGGAGCAGTGGTGGCAGCACGCTATGTTGAGACTGTACTGAGAGGTAACTACGGCTATTTTGTTAATCTCTGGAACTTCTTGGATTTCTTCGCTCTACCGCGCTCTGGTTAATTCTGCTTTTCTGTGTGGGGGCCAGAAATAGCTGTCCCGTCGTGATAGGGTGTGTTAGGCACCGTGCGGTTGTGTTACCTTTGGCTATGTTAGGATAGGTTACTTTGACTTTTGTGCTGTACATTGCGATTCGGTGGACGTCTGCTGTCTAATGTGCCCAAGTATGCTCTGCTTGGCTCTACGAAGAACATTAATAGCGGTGGCGACACGTTATGTTAAGTTAGACTACGTATGGTATGGTTAGGTTAGGCCAGGTTACGTTTGGATATCTTTGGCTTTTGTGCTCTGCAATGCTATACGGAGGGTATCCACGCACTACATTGCTCTACTATACTCCTCTCGACTTTGGGGAGGCGAGCAGTAGGTGTCGTGGCACGGTAGGTTATGTTAGATTACGTTCGGTTAAAACAGGTTATGTCTGGCTTGGTTAGAATGACTTTGACTTTCGTGCTGCACACTGCTTTTCGGTGGATTTCAGTGATGTACTATGCTCTACTGTATTCTGCTTGGTTCCAGAGTGCCAGCAGCAGTGGTCGCGGCACGTTATGTTGAGTTGTGTTACGTTTGGTTTGGTTAAGTGGTGTCAGGTTAAGCTTTTATACCTACGGCTTTTGTGCTGTTCACTGCATCTCGGTGGAATTCTGCGCTCTAATGCGCACTTATATTCTCTGCTTGGCTCTGGGGAGACCAGAAATATTGGTCTTGTCGCGACATGCATAGTTACACTACGTTTGGCTGGGTTTGGTGGGGTCAGGTTTGGTCAGTGTATGGCTGACTCTTGTGCTGTACGCCGTAGTTGTGGAGGATTTCTGCGCTCTGCTGTGCTGTAGAATATTCCACTTTGAACTGTGGGGCCACCATTTGTGGTCTCGGCAGGTTAGGTAGTGTTATGCTACGCTTGGTTATGTTACGCCTGGTGAGGTTAGGATCGGATAGTCCAGTCTTTTGTACTGTACACGACTATCCGCGAATCTCTGCGTTATACTGTGCACAAGCATATTCTGCTTGGTTCTGGGGAGGCCATTAGTAGCGTTCTCGGCTCTTTAGTTTGAGTTTCGCTACGTTCGGATATGACACGATTGGTTAAGTTCGCAGAGGACAGCTTTGACTTTAGTGCTGTAGTTTGCCATTAGGTGGATTCCTGAGCCCAACAGTGCACTAATATTTTCAGCCTGTCCTTGGGAAGGACAGAAGTAGTGGACTCTGCACGTTATGTAGAGACAGGTTACGCCAGCTTATGTTGCGTTAGTCTAAGTTTGGTCAGGATAACTTTAACTTTTGTGCTTTACGCGGCTATTCGGAGAACCTCGAGGCTCCACTCACCTCTGGTATGACCTGCTTGGCTCTGAGGTGGCAGCACTAGAGGTTTCGGCACGTTAGGTTGGGTTCGGCCATGTTTTGTTGGTTTCGGTTAGGTTTGGGTAGCTATGACTATTCAGATATACACTGCGATGTTATGGATTTCTGCATCCTATTATCCACGAATGTGTTCTGGTTGGCTCTGAGGAGGCCAGCAATGGTGGTCGCGGCATGTTTTGTTTGGTTAGGTTAGGTTAGGTTACGACACGATTGGGTAAACTAGGAGAGGACAACTTTGACTTTAGTGCTATAGTCTGCGACTATGCGGATTTCTGCGCCCTACAGTGCCGTAATATCTTCAACTGGGCTTTGGGAATGCCGGCAATAGTGGTCTCGGCACGTTATGTTGAGTCATGTTGCGTTCGGTTAGATTCTGCGCTCCACTTTCCTCTAGTATGCCCTGCAATGCTCTGGAGGAGCCGCGATAGCGGCCTCGGCACTATAGGTTGCATTAGTCTATGTTTGTTTAGTTTCCGTTGGTATTGGTTAAGCTTGGGAAGCTTTGACTTTTCGGATATACATTGTGATTATATGAATTTCTGGGTTATACTCTCCACTAATTTGTTCTACTTGGCTCTGGGGATGCCAGCAATGGTGTTCGTGGCAGGCTAGGTTTAGTTAGGTTCCGTTCCGTAATGTTACCGTTAGCTTGGTTGGGCGAGAGTAGCTTTGACTTTAGTGCTATAGTTTGCTATTAGGCGGATTTCTGCGCACTACAGTGCACTAATATTTACAGGTTGGCTTTGGGAAGGCCAGATATAGTTGTCTCGGCGCGTTATGTTTAGTCACGTTACGTCAGGTTAGGTTGGGTTAGGATAAGTTTGGTTACGATTGCTTCAACTTATGTGCTGTACACTGCTATTCGGTGGATTCCCACGACCTAGTGAGCTTTAGTATGTCCTGCTTGGCCAAGGAGAGGGCAGCAATGGCGGTTGCAGCACGTTTGGTTGAGTTAGGATAGGTTTGGCTATGTTCTGTTGGTATGAGTTAAGCATAGGTACATTTGTCTTTTGCGATATGCATAGCGATTCTGCGGATTTCTGCGATCTACTCCCCAGTTGTGTGGTCTGCTTGGCTCTAGGGAGGCCAGCAATGGAGGTGGCGACACGTCAGGTTGAGAAAGGTCACGTTCGGCTATGTTACGATTGGTTAGGTTAGGAGAGGATAGGTTTGGCTTTAGTGCTATAGCCTGCTATTAGGTATATTCCTGTCCCCACATTTCTCTAATATTTTCAGCTCGTATTTGGGATGGCCAGAAATAGTTGTCCTGGAAAGTTATATTGAGTCGGTTTGCGTCCGGTTAAGTTGGGGTAGGCTTAGATTGGTTAGGGTAGCTACGTGTTTTTGCTGTGCACTGCCATTCGGTGGATATTTGCGATTTACTGAGCCCTATCATGCCCCGCTTGGCTCTGGAAGGGGCAGAAATGTCTGCCCCGGCCCCTTATGTTAAGTTTGTCCATGCTTGGTTATGCTCCGCCGGTTTGGGTTAGATTTGGTTAGCTTCGACTTTTCTGGTGTACACTGCGATGGTATGGATATCTGCGTTCCACACTCCATTAATATTTCCTGCTTGTCTCTATGGAGGCCAGCAATAGTGGACTCGGCACGTTAGATTTAATTATGCTACGTTTGGCTGTGCTACGTTTGGTGATGTTAGCATAGGATAGTCTGTACTTTTGCGCTATACACAGCTATCCGCGGATTTCTGTGATCTACTACGCTGTAGTGTATTCTGCTTGGCGATGTGGTGGCCAGCACTAGTCGTATCGTCACTTTAGTGTGAGCTTTGTTATGGTTGCCTATGTTACGTTTGGCCAAGTTATGAGAGAATGTATTCGACTTTGGTGCCATACGCTGCTATTCGGTGGACTTTCGCCCTCTACCGTGCTCTAACCTGTCCTGGTTGCTCCGGAGTGGCCAGTACTTGCGTGCTCGGGAAGTGAGTTTGAGTTTAGTTTCGGACCTTTGGGTTAGATTAGGAAGGCCTGGCCACGATTTCTTTTACTTTCGTGCTGCACACTGCTATTCGGTGCATTTCCGTGCTTGACATTTCTCTACTATACTCCTCTCGGCTCTGTGGAGGCGAGCAGTGGTGGTCATGGCACGCTAGTTTGAGTTATGTTACGTTCGGTGTGGCTAGGTTTGGTAAAGTTTGGTTAGAATCGCTACGACTTACGTAATATACACTTCTATGTGGTGGATTCCTCTGATCTACGGTGGTCTAATATATTCCGCTTGGCTCTGGGGAGGCAAGCAATAGTGGTCGCGGCACCTTTGGTTCGGATATGGTATGCTTGGTTATGTTAAGATTGGATAGGTTAGCAGGGGACAGCTCTGTCTTTAGTACGATAGTCTGCTATTAGGTGGAGCTCTGCGCCCTGCTGTGCTCTAATGCTTTCGTGTTTGCTCAGGGAAGGTCAGCAATTGTTTTCTCGGGACGTTACACTGAATCAGGTTACGTTTCATTCTGTGCAGTTCTATATGGTGGATTTCTGCACTCTAGTGTGCTGTAGTACGCCATGTCTGGCTCTGAGGCGGACAGCAATTGCGGTCCCGGAACGTTAAGTTGAGATATTCTATGTTAGGCTATGTTCTGCTATTTGGGTTAGGTATGGTTGGCTCTGACTTTTCTAATATACACTGTCTTTCTACTGATTTCTGCGTTCTGCTCTCCACTAGTGTGTTCTGCTTGGCTCTGTGGAGGTCAGTGACAGTGGTCGCGGCACGTTTGGTTTTGTTAGGTTACGTTTGGATATTGTACGGTTTGTTAGGTCATGGGTGGGTAGCTTTGACCTTAGTGATATCGTCGGATGCGAAGTGGATATCTACGCACAAAATGCTCCAACATTTTCAGCTTGGATCCTGTATGGCCAGGAAAAATGGCCTCAGCACGCTATGCTGGGACGGATTATGTTCCGCTGGGATGTATTAGCCACAGTTTGGTCCGGATTGCTCCAACTTTTGTGCTGTACACTGATATTCAGTGGAGTTTTGCGATCTACTGTGCTCTAGCATGTCCTGCTTGGCTATGGGGAGGGCACCAATAACGGTCACGGCACGTTAGGTTGTGTTCAATTTCGCTTGGTTACGTAACGGTTTGTTAGATTAGGAGAGGATAGCCTTGACTTTAGTGGTATAGTCTGCTATTAGGTGGATTCCTGCGACGTACAGAGCTCTAGTGCTTACAGTTTGGCTGCGGGAAAGCCATAAATAGTGGCCTCGGCACGATATGCTTTGTCAGGTAACGTTCGGTTTGGTTGGGTTAGGCTAAGTTTGGTTTAGATAGCATTAACTTGCGTTCTGTACACTGATATATGGTGCATTTCTGCTCTGTACTGTGCTCTAGTACATTCTGCTTGGCTCTGCGGAGGCCAGCAATTGCGGTCCCTGCGAGATAGTTTGTGTCAATTTATATTTGGTAATGTTACGATTGGTTAGGTTAGGAGATGTAGCTTTGGCCGTAGCACTAGGGTCGCCTGTTTGGTGCATTTCTGCGCACTACAGTGCCCTAATGCTTTCGTCTTGTCTCTGCGAACGTCAGGAAAAGTGGTCTCTGCACGTCATGCTGGGTCGGGTTATGTTCGGATAGGATGGGCTAGGCAAAGTCTGGTTAGTGTTGCTTTAATTTTGTGCTCTACACTGCTATTCAGTGGAGTCCTGAGATCAACTGTGCTCTGGCACGTCCTGCTTTGCCCTGGGGAGTGCAGCAATAGCGGTCTCGGCACGTTATACTATGTTATGCTACGTTTGGTTAGGTTATGATCATTTGGGTTGGTTATACATAGCTTTGACTTTCTTGGCATAGACTGCTATACGGGGGACTTCTGCGGTCTGGTGTGTTCTACTATACTCTGCACGACTCTGGGGAGGCCAGTAATATTGGTCCCGGCAGTTTAGCTTGATTTGGGCCGAATATGGTTATGTTACGCTCGGTCAGGGCAGCAGACGATGCCAATGACTTTTGTGCTATACACAGATATTCGGTGGACTTCAGTGCTCTACTGTGCTCTTGTGTGTTCTGCTTGGCTCTGGGGATGCCAGCAATAGGGTTCTCGGCACGTTAGGATGCGATAGTTAACGTTTGTTTACGTTACGTTTGATTCGGTGAGTTTTTTACAGCTCCGACATTTGTGTTACACACTGATATACCGCTAACTGCTGCGCTCTGCTGTGCTTTAGTACGTCCTGCTTGGCTCTGGGGCGGGGCGTCAGCAATAGTGGCTTCGGCACGTTAGGTTGAGACAGGTTACGTCCGGGTGGTCTGTGTTCGGCTAAGATTGGTTAGAATAGATTCACCTTTTGTGCTGTGCACTGCTACTCGGAGAACTTCTGCGCTCTGCTGTGCTGTAGCATATCCTGCTTGGCTCTGGAGAGGGGGCCATCAGCAATAGCGGTTTCTGCACGTTAGGTTGAGTTAGGTTATGTTTGGTGATATTCTGTTGGTTTGGTTTGGGTCTTAGTAGTTTCGTCCTTTCTGATATACACTGCGATTCCATGGATTTCTGCATTCTGCTCCCCACTAATGTCTTCTGCTTGGCACTGGGGAGGCCAGCAATAGTGGTCGCGGCACGATAGCTTAAGTTATGCTACGTTCTGTTCCGTTACGATTGGTTTGGTTGGGAGAAGGTAGGTTTGACTTTAATATCATTGCCTGCTATTAGGTGGATTTTTGCGCACAGCAGTCCTCTTATATTTTCAGCTCGGCTCTATGAAGGACGGCAATAGTTGTCTCTGCACGTTACGTTTATTCAAGTTACGTTCGGTTATGTTGGGTTATGCAAAGTTTGGCTAGGATAGCATTACGTTTTGTGCTGTGCCCTGCTGTTCTGTGGGTTTCTGCGCTCTCCTGTGCTGTAGTCTTTCCTTCTTGGCTCTGGGGAGCAGCAATAGCTGTCTCGGCACGTTAGGTTGAGGTAGGCTATGTTCCTCTTTGTTCTGTTTGTTTGGGTTTGGTTTTGGTAGGCTTTGACCTTTTTGATATACACTGCGATTCTACGGATTTCTGTATTCTACTGTACACTAGTGTTCTCTGCTTGGCTCCGGGGAGGCCGGCAATAGCGCTCGCGGGCTGTTAGCTTGTGTTCTGTTACGTTTGGTCATGTCACGAATGGTTAGGTTAGGAGGGGTTACCTTTGACTTTAGTGCTATAGTCCGCTATTTGGTGGATTTCTGGGCACACCGGTGCTCTAATATTAATAGCTTGCCCCTGGGAGGGCCAGCAAGTGTGGTCTCGGCACGTTATCTTGAGACATGCTACGTGCGGATGGTCTGCGTTTGGCTAAGTTTGGTTAGAATAGATTCACCTTTTGTGCTGTGCACTGGTATTTGGATATCTTCAGCGCTCTATTGTGCTCTAGCACGGCCCGCTTGGGTCTAGGGTTGGCAGCAGTAGCGGTTTCTGCACGTTACGTTGAGTTACGCTATGTTTGCTTATGCCCTGTTGATTCTTGTTAGGCATACGTAGCCTTGACTTTTCAGATATACATTGAAATTCTATGGATTTCTGCGTTCCACTCCCCACCAATGTGTTCTGCTTGGCTCTGGGGTGGCCACCAGTAGATGTCGCAGCACATTAGCTGGAGTTGGGTTACGTCTGGTTGTGTTACGCTTGGTTATGTTAGGAGAGGATATCTTTGACTTTAGTGCCACAGTCCGATATTAGGCGGATTTCTGGGCACAACGGTGCTCTAATATTTACAGCTTGGCTTTGGTAAGGCCATCAATAGTGGTCTCGGCACGTTTCGTTGAGTCCCGTTACGTTCGGTTAGGTTGGGTTAGGCTGAGTTTGGACTTGATAGCTTCCACTTTTACGCTGTACACTGACATTCGGTGAATTTCTGCGCCCTATGGTGCTCTAGCATGTCTGATTGGCACTGGGGACGGCAGCAGTAGCGATCTCATCACGTTAGGTTCAGTTATGCTATGTTTGGTTATGTTCTGTTGGTTTGGGTTAGGTTTTGTTACCTCCGATTTTTGTGATGTGCACCGCGATTCTACGGATTTCTGCATTCTACTCTCTACTATTGTGTTCTACTTGGCTCTGGGGAGGCCAGCAATAGCGGTCACGTTGCGTTAGGTTGAGATAGGTTACGTTCGATTAGGTTATGTGTGTTTGGGTTAGGTTTAAATAGCTCGAACTTTCTTGGCATACATTATTATTCGGTCGATTTCTGCGCTCTGCTGTGCTCGGATGTACTCTGTCCGACTCTGGGGGGCCAGAAATAATGGTCGCTGCAAGTTGTTTCGTGTTACGTTACGTTTGGCTCCGCTACTATTTGTTTGGTTAGGAGGGGCTAGCTACGTATCTTGCACTGTACCCCGCTCTTCGGCATACTTTTGAACTCTACTGCGCTCAAATATGCTCAGTTTATCACTGGGAGGGTCAACAATAGTGGTATCGGCGCATTACGTTGAGTTTGACTGGGTTCGGATAGGTTAGGTTTGGTCAGTGTGGGTATGGGTATCTCTGACTATTGTGCTTCACATAGATATTCTATGGACTTCTGTGCTCTACTGTGCTCTGTCATGTTCCGCTTGTCTCTTCGTTCGTCAGGAGAAGCGGTCGCGGCACGTTATGTTTAGCTTTGTTTCGATTGGTTAGGTTAGGTTAGGATAGGTTTGGACCGGGTATCTTTTACCTTTGTACTACTCACTGCAGTGCAGCCGATTTCTGCGCTCTACTGTTTTCTTATATATTCTGCGTGGCTCTACGTTGCTCAGAAATAGTGGTTTCGTCAGGTTACGTTGAGTTATGTTACGCTTGGTTGCCTTACGTCTGGTTATGTTTGGACAGGGTTGATCTGACTTTTCTACTATACGCTGCTTTTCGGCGGACCTCTGCGCTCTACCGTGCTTTAAGGTGACCTGCTTGGCTCTGTGGGGTGTGCCAGCAATAGTGGTCTCGACAAGTTAGGCAGGGTTAGGTTACGTTTGGTTAGGTTACGTTTGATTGGGTTTTGTTTGGTAGCTTCGACTTCCTCGGCAAGGACAGCAATTATCGCTATCGCTGCACGTTTGGATGAGTTTGGTACGCTTGATTACGCTAAGATTGGTTAAGTTAGCAGAGGATGCATCGACCTTTGTGCTTTACACTACAATGCGGCGGATTTCAGCGATCTACTGTGACCAAGTATGTTCTTCTTTGCCAATGGGAATCCTGCAATAGTGATCCCGGCGCGTTAGTTTGTGTTTGGTTGCGTTTGGTTATATTACGTTTGGACAGGTTAGGACGGGATGGCTTTGACTTTTGGCTATAAACTGCTATTCGGCGTGTATCTGCAGTCTACTGTGCTTTAATAAGCTGTGTTTGGCCCTTGGTGGGACAGCAGTAGCGGTTCCGGCACATTAAGCCTGGTTAGGTCACGTTCGGTTAGGTTAGGTTCAGTTGGGTTAGGCAAGGATCGCTTTGACCTCTGCGCTCAACATAGATATTCTATTGCCTTCTGTGATCTACTGTGCTCTACCATTTTCCGCTTTCCTCTAGGGGTGCCAGAAGTAGTGGTCGCGGCACGTTAGATTCATTTATGGTACCATCGGTAAGGTTATGCTAGGTTAGGTATAACCAGGATATCTATGAATTTCGTTATATTCACTGCATTGCGTTCGGTTTCTGCACTCTACATCCCTCTTATATATTCTGCTTAGCACTGCGGAGGTCAGCAGTAGTGGTCGCTGCACGTTGGTTTGTGCTAGGATACGTTTGCGTATGTTACGGTCGGTGAGGTTAGGTTCATTTGGGTTAGAATAGGATATCTTTGACATTTGTGCCGTACACTGAAATACTGTAGATTTCAGCGCTCTACTGTGCTCTAGAATGCCCTGCTCGACACTGGGGGCCAGGAATTGTGGTCTCGCCATATTGGGTTGAGATAGGCTACGTTCGGTTATGTTACGTTAGCCATGGTTACGTCTGTGCAGCTTCGACTTAGCGCTATACACTACCATTCGGCGGATTTCTGGACTCTACTCGGCTCAAATAAATTCAGCTTGGCCTGCGAGGGCCGGCTACAGTGGTTTCGCCAGGTTAGCTTGTATTAGGTTAGGTTTTGTTACGTGAGACTAGTTTGTGTTTGGTTTGGATAGCTTTGGCTTTCGTGGTATACAATGTTGTTCGGTGGATTTCTGCACTCCACTGCGCTCTTCTATACTCGGCTCGACTCTGGGGAGGACAGTAATTGTGGTCTCGTCACGTCAGGTTGTGTTATGTTACGTTTGGTTAGATTTGGCTTGTGCGCGTTAGGATAAGGTATCTCTGACTCCTGTGCTGTACACTGGAAAGAGGTCGTCCCCTGCGCTCTAGTTTTCTCTAGTATATTCTGCTTGTCTCTGCGGTGGCCAGCAATAGGGGGCTCGGCACGTTTAGATGAGTTACGTTCGTTCGCTTATTTCACGTGTGGTTAGGTTAGGACAGGATAAATGCGACTTTTGAGCAATACACTGCCACTCGGTGCATTTCTGCCTTCTACTGTGCTCTAATATGCTCTGCTCGGCTCAGGGGAGACCAGCTGCAGTGGTCTCGGCACGTTAGGTTCAGTTAGGTTTCGTTTGGATGGGTTACGTTTGTACGGCTTACGTTCGGACAGCTTTGGCTTTCTTGGCATAGAATGCTATTCGACGGATTTCTGCGATCCATTGTGCTCTACCATACTCGGCTCGACTCTGGGGAGGACAGTAATTGTGGCCTCGTTACATTAGGTTTAGTTTGGTTACGTTCGGTTAGGTTATGTTTGCTTCTGTTAGGTATGGGTAGCTTTGTCTTTCTTGGAACAGCCTGATTTTCGGTGGATTTCTGCGCTCTACTGTGCGCTGCTACACTCCGCTCAACTCTGCATTGGCCAGCAATAGCGGTCGCTGCGCGTTCCCATGAGTTAGCTTGCGTTTTGTTATGTCACAATTGGTTTGGGTAGGAGAGGATAGATATGACATTTGTACTATGCACTGCTATTCGGTGGCTTCCTGCTCCCTACTGTGCTCCAGTATATTCTGCTTGGATATGTGTAGGGCAGCAATAGGGGTATCGGCTCGTTAGGTTTAGATATTCTACGTTTGGTTAAGATAAGCTTAGACAGTTTATGTTAAGTTATCTTTGATATTTGTGCTATGCACTGCTATCCTTTGGTGTTCTACGCTCTACGTTGCTCTACAATACTCTTCTGGGCTCTGGGGAGGCCAGAGTGTGTGGGCTTGGCGCGATAGTTCTTGTTAGGCTACGTTTGTTAGTGTTACGTCTGGCTACGTTGGGTCAGGGTAGCTTCGACTCTATGGACCTCTGTTTTCTACTGTTCCCTAATATGCCCTGCTTAGCGACGGGGAGTCCAGCAGTAGCTGGATAGGCACGTTAGGTTTGGCTTGGTTGCGATTGATAAGGATGAGCTAGGCTAAGTTATGTTAGGATATCTCCTACTCTTATGCTTTATACTTCAACGCGGGGGGTTTCTTCCTCTACTGCGCTCTACTATATTCAGCATGGCTCTGGGGAGGTCAGCAATTGTGGTGCAGAGACGTTACTTTGAGTTATGTAACGTTAGGTTATGTTACGTTCGGCTATGTTCGAATAGGATTACTTTGACTTTTGCGCTATACGCGCCTCTTCCGTGGATTTCTGCGCACTCCATTGCTCTACTATACCCTGCTCCACTTTGGGGAGACAAGCAACAGTGGTCTCGGCACGTTTGGTTAAGATAGGTTACGTTCGCTTATATAACACTTCGATATGCTTTTATAGGATATAATAGGCTTTTGTGCTATAGACTGCTGTTCGTTGCACTTCTGCGCTCTACACAGCTCCACTACATTCTGCTTGGCCCAGGAGGTTCCAGCAATATTGGTCGCGGCTCGCTACATTGAGTTAGGCTTCGTTTGCTTAAGTCATATTTGTTTGGGATAGGTTTGGATGTCTTCGACTTCTCCGCCATGTTCGGCGATTCTATCGACCTCTGCGCTCTACTCCCCTCTAATATGTTCTATTTGGCTCTGAGGAGCGCAACAATAGAGGTCTCGGCACGTTAGGAAGTGTTAGGTTACGTTTGGCTGCGTCAGGTTTGGTTAGGTTAGGATTTGTTAGCTTTGACTTTTGTGATATATACAGATGTATGGTGAGTTTCTGCGCTCTACTGTGCTCTAGCATGTTCTGCTTTGCTCGGGGGGGGGGGGGGGGTCAGGAATCGTTGTCTCGGCATGCTTGTTTGAGTCAGTTTACGCTTTCCATCGCTACGTTGGACAGGTTTGGTTAGGATAGCTGTGACTTTTGTGCTATACACATACATCCGGTGGATTCCTGCGTTCCACTTTGCTCTAGTATGTTCTGCGTGGCTCTGCGAAGGCAAGCAATGGCGGTCTCCGCGCGTTAGGTCGAGATATAGTACGTAAGGTTATGTTGCGCTTGGTTAGGTTAGGATAGGACAGCCTTGCGGTTTATGCCTTACAGCACCATCCGGTGCATTTCTGAGCTCTACTGTGGTCCGATATGCTCGGCTTGGCTCTGGTGTGGCCAGCAACTGTGCTCTGGGCGCGCTAGGTTTTGTTATGTTAAGCGTGGCATGGCTAGGTTACGATATGTTCGGTTAGGGCAGCTTTGAATTTTGTGATATACACTGCTATTCATTCGATATCTGTGCACTGTATTGCTCTACCAGCATTTGCTTGTCCCTGGGGAGGCCAGCAATAGTGGTCGCGGCACGTATGGATGAGTTGGGTTACGTTTGGTTGGGTAAGGTTTGGTTATGCTTGGAAAGGATAGCTTTGACTTTGTGCTGTAAACTGCTATGCGGTGGACTCCTGCGCTCTACTGCCCCTAATATATTATGCTCTGTGCATGCAAGCAATATTGGTCGCAACACGTTTGGTTGGGTCATGTTTCTTTAGGTTAGGTAAGGTTTGGCCAGGATTGGAACGGATATCTATGCATTCGCGCTATGCATTGCAATGCCGTTGATTTCTACGTTCTACTGTGCTCTAATATGCTATGCGTGTCTCTGTAGAGGACAGCAATAGTGATTTCGGCACGTTAGGTTGTGTTAGGTTACGCTCGGTTAGGGTAGGCTAGCCTGGTTTGGTTAGGATAGCTTTGACTTTTCTGCTATTCATTGCCATTCAATGGACTTGTGCGCTCTAGACTCCTCTAATACGTTCTGTTTGGCGATGTGGATGCCAGCAAGTGTGGTCTCGGCTCGTTAGGTTTGGATAGTCTAAGTTTGGTTAGGAAAGTATGGGTCAGGTTTGGTAAGGATATCTCTGATCTTTGTGCTATACTGTGCTATTTGGTGGTTTTCTGCGCTCTACTGTTCACTAGTATATTCTGCTTGTCTCTGGGGAGGCTAGCAATATTGGTCTCGGTGCGTTAGGTTAAGCTGTGTAACGTTCGGTTATATTACGTTCGGATGTGTTACGATAGGGTAAACTCGACTTTTGTGCTGTACACTGCTATTCGGGGGATTTCTGCATTCTACATTGATCTGCTCTGCTCTGCTCGACTATCGGGAGGACAGTAATAGTGGTCTCGGCTCGTTATGTTCGGTTAGGCTACGTTCGTTTGGATTAAGTTTGTTTGGGTTAGGTTTGAATAGATTTGACTTTCGGAGTATACACTGCCACTTGATGGATTTCTGCGCTCCACAGTGATATATTATGCTCCGCTTTGCTCTGGGGAGGGCAGAGATTGCGGCCGCGGCACACTAGCTTGAATTATATCGCGTTTGGTTGTGTTACGTTTGCTTGGATCAGATTTAGGTAGCCTTGACATATCCGCTATTCCCTGCGAAATATGGATTTCGGCGCTCTCCTCTACTCGAACATTTTCTGATTGGCTCTGTGGAGGCCAGCATTACTGGTCACGGCACGATAGGTAGAGTAGGGATTACGATTGATCAGTCTTGGTTAGGTTGTGTCCGGTTTGGATACCTTTGTCTTCTGTACTCAACACTGCAGTTCTATGGGCTCCTGCGCTCCACTGTGCTGCGTCGTACTCTGTATGTCAATGGTTACGCCAGCTATGGTTGTTGCGGAACATTAGTTTGCGTTGCGTTAAGTTTGGTAATCTTACTTTAGGTTATGTTTGGTTGGGTTTGTTTTGACTTTTGTGATATACACTAGTCGGTCGGTACTAGTCGGTCGATATCTGCGCTCTGCGTTGCTCTACTAGCATCCGCTTGTCTCAAGGGAGGTCAGCAATAGCGGTCTAGGCACGTCATGACGAGTTACGTTACGTTCGTTTAGGTTAGGGCAGGTTAGGTTTGGTCAGGATATCTTTGACTTTTGTGATATTAACAGCAATGCGGAGGACTTCTACGCAATACTGTTCTCTAGTATATTTCGCTGGGCTCCGCGGTGGCTAGCAATTGTGGTTTCGACAAGTTAGGTTATGAAGGTTACGTTTGGTTAGATTAGGACAGCCTGTGTTAAGCTATGATGTCTTTGACTTTTCTGATGTTCATTGCCATTCTATGGACATCTGCGCTCTGCACTCCTCTAATATGTTCTGCTTGGCGATGGGGAATCCAGCAAAATTGTGCTCGGCTCGTTAGCTTCAGTTTGTTTACGTTTGGTCTGGTTAGGTCAATTCAGGTTAGGTCAGGATTTGTGTGTCCTCTGTGCTATACACTGCTATTTGGTGGCTATCTGCGCCCTACTGCGTTCTAGTGTATTCTGCTTGTCGCTGGGGAGGCCAGCAACAGCTCTCTCGACACGTCAGGTTAAGATAGGCTACGTGTGCTTTTATTACGTTTGGTCATGCTATTATAGGATACAATTGTCTTTTGTGCTCGACACTGCTACTCGGTGGGCTTTTGCGCTCCACTGTTCACTAATACGCTATGCTTGGCTCTGAGGGGTGCCAGCAATAGTTGTCTCGGCACGTTAGTTTGAGTTGCGCAACGTTTGGTTAGGATACGTTAGTTTGAGATAGGTTTGCATGGCCTCTACTTTCGTGTTACACACTGCTACACGGCAGATTTCTGCATTCTGCGGTGCCCTTGTATGTTCAGCTTTGCTCTGGGAGGGCCAGCAGCAGTGGTATCGGCACGTTACTTTGAGTTAAGCTACGTTCGGTTACTTTACGATTGGTCAGGTTAGGGGGGTCAAGCTCTTACTCTTGCGCTATACACTGCTTTTCGTCGGATTTCTGCTCCCTACTGTGCTGCAATTTGTTCAGCTTGGCCCTGGGAGGGTGTGCAGTAGTGGGATCGGCATGTTACGTTTAGTTATGTTACGTTTGGTTGGGTCAGGTTAGGTCAGGCTTGGTCTGGGCTTCTTTGGCTTTTGCGCTGTACACTGCTTTCTGGTTGATTACTACCCTCTACATTGAACTACTCCACACTGGTGGACTCTCAGGGGGCCAGTAATGGTGGTAGAGGCACGTTAGTTCCGTTTGTGCTACGTTTGTGAATGTTACGTTCGGTTAGGGTAGGAGAGGACAGCATTGACTTTTGTTTTATATACTGCTATTCGGTAGAAATACGTTCGGTTAGGGTTGGAGAGGACAGCATTGACTTTTGTTTTATATACTGCTATTCGGTAGACTTGTTCGCTATACTGTGCTCTAATATGCACTGCATGGATGTGGGGAGGCCAGAGATTGCGGGCTCGGCCCGTTAGGTTGAGTTAGGTTACGTTTGGTCGGGATAGGTTAGCATAGTGTAAGGAAGGATGTCTTTTACTTTTGTGCCATGTACTGCTATTGGGTAGATTTCTGCGCTCTACTGATCTCTACCGTATACTGCTAGGCCCTGGGGAGACCAGAAATAGTGGCTGAAGCGCGTTATGTTGAATTAGACTTCGTTCGATTATGTTACGTTTGTTCAGGTGAGGTTTGGATTAATTGGTCATGCTATTATAGGATACAATTGTCTTTTGTGCTCGACACTGCTACTCGGTGGGCTTTTGCGCTCCACTGTTCACTAATACGCTATGCTTGGCTCTGAGGGGTGCCAGCAATAGTTGTCTCGGCACGTTAGTTTGAGTTGCGCAACGTTTGGTTAGGATACGTTAGTTTGAGATAGGTTTGCATGGCCTCTACTTTCGTGTTACACACTGCTACACGGCAGATTTCTGCATTCTGCGGTGCCCTTGTATGTTCAGCTTTGCTCTGGGAGGGCCAGCAGCAGTGGTATCGGCACGTTACTTTGAGTTAAGCTACGTTCGGTTACTTTACGATTGGTCAGGTTAGGGGGGTCAAGCTCTTACTCTTGCGCTATACACTGCTTTTCGTCGGATTTCTGCTCCCTACTGTGCTGCAATTTGTTCAGCTTGGCCCTGGGAGGGTGTGCAGTAGTGGGATCGGCATGTTACGTTTAGTTATGTTACGTTTGGTTGGGTCAGGTTAGGTCAGGCTTGGTCTGGGCTTCTTTGGCTTTTGCGCTGTACACTGCTTTCTGGTTGATTACTACCCTCTACATTGAACTACTCCACACTGGTGGACTCTCAGGGGGCCAGTAATGGTGGTAGAGGCACGTTAGTTCCGTTTGTGCTACGTTTGTTAATGCTACGTTCGGTTAGGGTAGGAGAGGACAGCATTGACTTTTGTTTTATATACTGCTATTCGGTAGACTTGTTCGCTATACTGTGCTCTAATATGCACTGCATGGATGTGGGGAGGCCAGAGATTGCGGGCTCGGCCCGTTAGGTTGAGTTAGGTTACGTTTGGTCGGGATAGGTTAGCATAGTGTAAGGAAGGATGTCTTTTACTTTTGTGCCATGTACTGCTATTGGGTAGATTTCTGCGCTCTACTGATCTCTACCGTATACTGCTAGGCCCTGGGGAGACCAGAAATAGTGGCTGAAGCGCGTTATGTTGAATTAGACTTCGTTCGATTATGTTACGTTTGTTCAGGTGAGGTTTGGATTTCTCTGACTTTTCTGCTATACACTGCATTTCTATGGATTTATTTGCTCTACTCCGCCTTGATATGCTATGCTTGGCTCTGGGGGACTAGCAGTAGTGGTCTAGGCACGTTGGGTGTTAATATGTTACGTTTGGTTATGTTACGTTTTGACAATTTAGGACTGGGAACTTTGACTTTTGTGCTAAACAGTGCGTTTCTATGGGTTTCTGCTCTCGACACTCCTCTAATAAGTTCTGCCTGGCTGTAAGGAGGTCAGCAATACTGGTCGCGGCACGATAGTTTGAGTTATATTACGTTCGGTTAAGCCAGATTCGGCCGGGATAGCCAAGAGTAGCCTCGACTTTTGTGCTATGGACTGCTAGCCGGTGGATTTCTGCGCCCTACTCTGCTCTAATAAGCTCCTCTTTTCTCTGAGGTGGCCAGCAATGGTGGTCTCGGCACGCTTGGATGATTTACGCTATTCATGGCTAGGTCATATTGGTTTGTGTTAGGCTTGCGTAGCTTTGACATTCGTGGTACACACTGCCATTGGGTGGATTCCGTCGCTCTACTGTGCTATGGCATATTCTATTTGGCACTGTGGAGGCCAGCAATAGCGGTGTCTGCTCGTAAGGCTTAGTTGTTCTACGTTCTGTTAGGTTAGGCTAAGTCAGGTAATGCCAGGTTACCCTTGACATTTGTGCTATTCGCTGGGCCTTGGAGGCTTCCCGCGCTCTGCTGTGCTCTATAATATTCTTCCTGGCTCTGGGGAATGCACCAATTGTGTTCCCGGCACATTAGGATAAGTTACGTTGCATTTGGTTATATGACGTTTGGACAGATTAGGATAATATAGCTGCGACTTTTGTGCTATACACTGCTATTGCGCGTTACTCTACGCTCCACTATGCTCGACTATAGTCTGCTTGATTCTGGGGAGGCCAGCAATAGTAGTCGCTGCGCGTTAGACTGAGTTAGGCAACGCTTGGTTGGGTTACGTTAGATTGAGTTCGCCCTGGATAGCTTCGACCTTCGTGGTATACACAGTTACACGGTAGACTTCGGAGCTCAACAATGCTCTGCTCGGCTCTGTGATGGTCAACAATAGCAGCCGCTGTTCATTAGGTTGTGTTATGTAACGTTTGCGTATGTCACGATTGGGTTGGTTTGTAGAGGATATCTTTGCCTTTTGCGCTATACACTATTATTCGGTGGACTTCTGCGTTCTACAGTGCTCTACTATAATCTGCTAGACTCTGTGGAGGACATCAGTAGAGGTCTCACCACGTTAGGTTGAGTTATGCTGCGTTCGGTTAGGCTATGTTAGTTTGTGTTAGGATTACATAGCTGCGACTTTTGCGCTATACACTGCTATTCGGCAGACTCCTGCACTCTACTGTGTTCTAATATGTTCAGCTTGCCTCTGGAAGGGATAGAAACAGTGTTATCTGCACCTTACTCTGAGTTATTCTATGTTCGGTTAGGTCAGGTTACGTCAGGTTAGGTTAGGGTATCTTTGACTTTTACGCTTTACACTGCAAGGCGGCGGATTTCTGCGCCCTACTGTGCTCTAGTGTATTTTGGCTGTCTCTGTGGAAGTCAACAATGGTGGTCCAGGCACGGTATGTTGGATAGGTTACGTTTGGTTGTGTTGCGCTTGGTTAGGTTAGCCCACTGTAGTTATGCCTTTTGTGCTAGACGCTACTATTAGGTGGACTTCTACGCTCCACATTACCCTATTAATACCAGGCTCGACTGTTGGGTGGCCAGAAGTAGCGCCCTCGTAAAGTTAGGTTGAGGTAGACTACGTTTGGTTCGGTTACGGTTGTTTGTGTTAGGTTAGGGTAGCTGAGGCTTTCATGGTACCCACAGGTATTCTCTCGACTTCAGCGCACTGCTGCGCTCCACTTTAATCTGCTAGGCCCAGGGGCGTCCAGCAATAGTGGCCGCGGCTCGGTACGTTGAGTTAGGCTTCGTTTGGCTTGGTTATGTTGCGTCAGGTAATGTTAGGGTATATTCGATGTCTGTGCCACTCGCTGCTCTTTGGAGGCCTTCTGCCCTCTACTGTGCTCTAGTATATTATACTTGGCTCTGGGGAATCCAATAATAGTGGACTCGGCACGTGAGTCTATGTCAGGCTGCGTTTGATTATATTACGTTTGGACCGATTAGGAAAGGCTAGCTATGACTCTTGTGCTGTGCACAGCTATTCGTCGTATTTCTTCGCTCTACATTGCTCTACTATACTCTGCTCGACTGTGGGTAGGCCAGTAATAGGGGTTCCGCCAGGTTAGTATATTTAGGCTACGTTTTGTTATTCTGCGTCTGGTTAGAGTAGGAGAAGATAGCATTGATTTTCGTGCTATACGCTGCTACTCGGTGGGCTTGTGCGCTATACTGTGCTCTAACATTTTCTGCTTGGCTCTGGCGAGGCCAGCAGTCGTGGTCTCGGCGCATTTCGTTTAGTTATCCTACGTTTGCATATGACAAATGTGGTTAGGTTAGGAGCGAATAGCTTAGACTTTTGTGCCGCTCAAGGCTATTCGACGGATTTGTCCGATCTACTGCACTCTAATAGGTTCTGCTCGGCTCTGACGCGGCAAGTAATAATGGTATCTGCACGTCAGGTTGCGTTATGTTGCGTTTAGTTAGGTTTGGTTATGTCATGCTCGGTCCCGTTATATTCGACCTTCGTGCTGTACACTGCAATTCGGAGGATTTCTGCGCTCGTCTGTGCTCTACTATACTCAGCTTGGTCCTCTGGATGCAAGCAATCGCGTTCGCGGCACGTTATTTTGAGTTAGGCTACGATTGATCACGTTATGTTAGGTTAAGCTTGGTTCGTGTAGCGTCGACTTTCGTGGTATACACAATTATACGGTGGGTTCATGTGATCTGCTGTACTCTACTGTTTCTGCTTGGCTCTGGGGAGTACGGCAGCGGGGATCGCGGCACGCCCTGTTGAGTTACGCCACCTTAGGCTAGGTTACGTAAGGTTAGGTTATGTCAGCGTATGTTTGACTTTTTGCCTCACACTGTAATGCGACGGAATTCTGCGAACTACTGTGCATCAGTATAATCCCCTGGGCTCTTCGGAGGCCAGAAATAGTGGTTTCGGCGCGTTAGGTTTTGTTTGGCTACGTTTTCATATGGCAAGTTTTGCTATTTTCGGAGAGAATAGCTGAGACTTTTGTGCCAATCACTGCCATTGTGTGGACTTCAGCGCTCTAATGCGATCTAATATGTTTCGCTGGGCTCTGGGGTGGTCAATAATGGTGGTCTCTTCACGTTACGTTGAGTTATGCTACGTTTCGTAAGTATAGGTTAGGAAGCCTTGATTAGGACTTCGTCGACAGTTGCGCTATACGCTGCTATTCGGTGGATTTCTGCACTCCACATTGCTCTACTACACCATGCTCGACTCTGCGGAGGCGTGCAATCGTGGTAGAGGCACGTTATATTAAATTAGGTTAAGTTTGGTTAGGCAAGTTTCGGTTAATCTTGGTTAGGATAGCTACGACTTTTGTGCTAAATACTATTATTCGGTTTATTTCTGCGCTCTGGTGTGCCCTACTATACTCTACTAGGTCCTGTGTAGGCCAACAAAAGTGGTCGCGGCATGTTACGTAATGTTATGCTACGTTTGATGAGGTTACGCTCGTTTGTGTTAAGTCCGGGTAGCATTGAATTTCTTGGTATAGACTATTATGCGGTGGTCATCTGCGGTCTACTCTGCACTACTATACAATGATCGGCCCTAGGGAGGCTAGCAATAGTAGTAGCTGCACGTTAGGTTGTGTTAGTCAACGTTTGGGTATGCTACGATTGGTTAGGTTGGGAGGGAATAGCTTTGACTTTTGTTCCATGCACTGCTGTTCGGTAGACTTCGGCGCTCGACTGTGACCTGATTTGGTCAGCATGGCGCTAGGAAGGACAGCAATATATCTCTTGGCACGACATGCCGTGCTAGGCAACGTTTGCTTGGGTTAGGTTAGGAGAGGTTAGGGCAGGATATGTTTGACGTTTGTGCTACACACTGAAGCGCCGCAGATATCTGTGATCTACTGTGCTGTAGTATATTCAGCTTGGCTCTGGGGAGGTCAGAATTAGTGGTGTAGGGCTGTTAGGTGGGGATGGGATACGTTTGTTAATGCCATGTTTGGTTAGGTTAGGAAAGGACAGCTTTGACTTTTGCTCTCTACAGTGTTATTCGGTGGTTTTCGATGCTCTACTGTAATCTAATATGCTCTGCATTGATCTGAGGCGAACAGAAACTCAGGCCGCGGCGCGTTATGTAGGGATAAGTTACGTTTGGTTTGGTTAGATTTGTTTTGGTTGGGCTATGTTGGCTTTGACTTTTGTTCTAGGCACTGCAATTCCTTGGATGTCTGCGCTCCACTGTGTTCTAGTTTGTACTACTTGGCTCTGGAGTTCCAGCAATAACGGCCTCGGCACGTTCGGAAATGTTAGGATACGTTTGATTATGTTACGCTTGGATCGGCTAGGGCAGGGCAGCTTTCGCTTTAGCAATACACGGCTATTCGGTGGGTTTCCGCGCTCTACAGTGCTCTACTACACTCTGCTCGGCTCTGGGGATGCCAGAAATAGTGGTCGTTGCAGGAAAGTTTGAGTTTGGTTACGTTTGCACGTGTTAGGTTTTGTTAGGTTAGGGGATGATAGCTTCGACTTTTGGGTTGTAAACTGCAATCCGGTGGATTTCTCCGCTCTATTGTGCTCTGGTATGTTCTGCTTGACTCTGGGCAGGCCAGTCGTGGATGTCGCTTCGCGTTAGGTTGAGTTATGTTATGTTTGGATAGGTTAGGAGGGGCTGATCATGCCTTCCGCGCTATACACTGCTATTCGGCGGATTCCTGCACCCGGTAGTGCTCCTATATTTACAGCTTGGATCTGGGCGGACCAGCAATAGAGGCATCGGCGCGTTACGTTTAGATAGGCTACGTCTTGTTATGTGAGGCATGGTCAGGTTTGGTTCGAATATCTTTGACTTTTGTGCTACACATTAGTCTCCTCGACTACGAGAAGGCCAGAAATAGAGGTCCCGGCGCGTTTTGTTAATTTATGCTACGTTTGGCTGTGCTACGTTTGGTCAGGATTGGAGAAGGTACCACTGACTTTTGTGCCATACTCAGCATTTCGGAGGACTTCTGTGCTCTACATTGCTCCAATATGCTCTGCTTCGCGCTGGGGTGACCAGAAACCGTGACCGCGGCGCGTTAGTTAGAGTTAGGTTACGTTTGTGTTAGGGTAGGATATCTCTGACTTTTGCGCTGTGCACTGAAATGCGGTGGATTTCTGCGCTCTACGTTGCTCTAATATGCTCTGCTTGGATCCGCGGAGGCCAGCAATAGTAGTCTCGACGCCACCTGTTGCGTTACTCTACGTTCGGCTAGGTCGGGTTAGGACAGGTTACGTTAGGATATCTTTGACTTTTGTGCCGTACGCAGCTATTTGGTGGCTTCCTGTGATCTACTCTGATGTAGTATATTCTGCTTTGCTCTGGGGTGGCCAGCGATAATGTTCTTGGCACGTTAGGTTAGGATATGTTGCGTCTGGTTATACTACGTTTGTATATGTTAGGATAGGATAGCTTAGAGCTTTGTGCTCTACTATATTGTTCGGCGGATTTCTGCTCTCTGTATAACAATAATATACACTACTGTACACCCGGGAAGCCGGCCACACTGGACGCGGCACGTTAGCTTGAGTTAGATTACGTATGGCTAGGTTAGGTTACGTTGCGTTAGGTCTGGATTGCTTATACTTTTGTGCTACACGCTAATATTCTATGGACTTCTGCGCTCTTCTGCGCGAAATCACACACAGCTTGTCTCTGTGCTCGCCAGGAATAGTGCTCCCGGCAGGTTAGGTTGCGTTGCGTTACGTTTGGCTGTCTTATGTTTGGCTACGTTTGGTAAAGACTGCTTTGACTTTTGCGCTATACAATGCTATTTGGAACGTTTCAGCCTGCTACGTTGCTCTGCTATACTCTGCTTAGCTATCGTTAGGCCAGCAATGGCGGTCTCGGTACGTCCGGTTGAGCTATCCTACGTTCGGTTGGGTTGTTAGCCTGCGTTAGGTTTATATAGCTCCGACTTTCGTGGTGTACACTGCAGTTCGGTGGATTTCTCCGCTCTTCTGTATTCTGGCATATTGTGCTAGGCACTGGGGAGGCAAATGATAGAGGGGTCTGCACGTTATGTTGAATTAGACTACGTAAGGCTATGTTTCGTTTGGGTAAGTTAGAATGGGAGAGCTTTGACCTTTGCCCTATACACCGCCACTCTCCACAGTGCTCTAATATACTCTACCTGAGTCTGGGAAGGCCAGCAATACTACTCGCGGCACTTTACCTTGAGTTAGTCTGCGTTCGGTTAGGTTAGGTTAGGACATGTTGGGTTAGGGTATCTTCCTCTTTTGCGCTATACACTGCAATGCGGAGGATTACTGCGCTCTACTGTGCTCTATTGTATTCTGCTTATCTTTGGGGAGGCTAGTAACAGTGGTCTCGGCGCGTTTGGTTGAGAGGAGCTACTTTCGGTTATGTTACGTATGGTCATGTTGGGATAGAGGAACTTCGACTATTGCGCTATGCACTGCGATTGGATGGACCCCTGTGCTTTGCTCTCCTCTAATATGTTCTACTTGGCACTGGGGACTGCAGAAATTGTGGCCTCGGCACGTCAGGATGAGTTAGGGTACGTTTGGTTACGTTATGTTTGGTCAGGTTAGGACACGACAGCTTTGAATTTTGCGCTATAAACTGCTATGCGGTTGATTTCTGTGCTCTACTGTTCTTTAATATGTTCTGCTTCGCCAAGGGGAGGCAAGCAACAGTGGTGACTGATTGGTAGGCTGGGTTACGTTGCGTTTCCTTATGTTAAGTTTGATTGGGTAAGGACATGCGGAGAATATCTGCCCTCTACTGTGTTCTATTATTCTCTGCTTCGCCCTGGAAGGCCGGTAATGTTGGCCTTGCCACGTTAGGTACATTACGGTTACCTTCCGTTCGGTTAGATTAGGAAGGCTTTGTTAGGATTTCTTTGAATTTTGTGTTATAAACTGCTATTCGGTGGATTTCTGCGCACATTGCTGTACTATACTCGGATCGATATCTCGGGAGGCGAGCAATAGTGGCCGCGGCTCGTTAGGTTAAGTTATATAACGATTGGTTAGTTTGGTTAGGTTAATCTCGGTCTGGCTAGCTTGGACTTTCGTGCCATGCACTGCTATTCGGAGTATTCCTGCGCTGCACTGTGCCCTGCTGTATTACGCTTATCCCTGGGAATGCCGGCAATATTGGTTTCGACACGTTAGGTTGTACTAGGTTGTATGTGGTTGGCTTAGTTTGGGTTAATTTTGGTAATGGCAGATTTGACTTTCGTGGTATACACTGATGTTCGCTGGATTTTTGAGCCCGATTGCGTTCTACCACATTCTGCTTGGACCTGGAGAGGCCAGCAATAGTGGACTCGGCAAGTGGGGTTGAGATATGTTACTATCGGTTTTGTTACATTTGGTGAGGTTAGGATATGATAGTTTAGACTCTTGTGCGATACATTGCTAACCGCAGATTTCTATGCTCTGCAATGTTCTAATACCTACTGCTCTGTTCTCGGGAGGCCAGCGATGGTGATCTCAGCACGTTAGGTCGTGTTTGGTTACGTTTGGTTCGGTTAGGTTGGGTCAGGTTTGGTTAGGGCGTCTTCGATCCTTGTGATATACACTGCAATGCGGTGTGTTGCTGCGCACTGCTGCGCCCTGGTGCAATCTACTTGACTTTGTGGAGGCCAGCCGTAGTGGTCCAATCCTGTTAGGTTGAGTTAGGTTACGTTTGGATATGTTACGTTTGGATAGGTTAGGATAGGCTACTTTGTCTATTGTGCTATACACCCCCATTCAGTGGGTTTCCGCGCTCCAATGTGCTATAATATGATCCGCTTGGCTCTGTGGTGGCTAGTAATAGTAGTCACGGTACGTAAGATTGAGATGTGTTACGTTCCGTTCTGTTAGGTTAGGAAGGCACGGCTTTGGATTTCCTGGTCTTTTGAACTATAAACTGCTATTCGGTACATTTCTGTGCCCTACATTGCCCTGCTATACTCTGTTCAACGCCGGGGAGGCGAGCAATAGGGGTCGTGGCGCGTCAGGTTCTTTGAAGTTACGTTTGATTAGTTCAAGTTAGGTTAAGCTTGGCTAGCGTAGTTTTGACTTTCGTGCTAGGCACTGTTATTCGTTGGATCTCTGCGCTCTACTGTGCTCTAGTACATTCTGATTGTCTTTGTTAAGGACAGCAATAGTGGTCTCGTCATGTTAGGTTGAGTTATGATACGTTCTGTTATTTTACGTTTGTCTATGTTAGGGCAGGCTACTTTTACTTTTGTGCTACACACTGCTATTCCGTTGATCTCGGCGCTCTAGTATGCTCAAATATGATCTGGTCGGCTCTGCTGTGGCCGGTAATAGTGGTCTGGGCACGTTAGGATCAGTTAGGTATTGTTCCGTCTGGTTAGGTTTGGAAGGTTAGGCTAGGATAGCTAAGGCCCTTGTGCACTGTATTGCAGTGCGGTAGACAGCTGCGCTGTAACATATTCTGCTTGACGCTGGTGAGGCCAGCAGTAGTTGCCTCGGCTGGCTAGGTTGAGCTAGGCTACGTACGGTTACGATACGTTTAGTGAGGTTAGGATATGGCAGTTAAGACTTTTGTGCTATACACTGCTATCCGCCGATGTCTGCGCACTACTGTGTTCCAGGATTTTCTGCTTGGCTCTGGCGAGGCCGGCAATGGAGCTCACGGCACGTTATGAATGGTTATGTTACGTTTGGTTGGCATAGGTTATGCCAAGCTCGGCAGGCTATCAGTGACTTTTGTGCTATACAACGCAGTGCTGTGGATTCCTGCGCTCTGCTGTCCTCTAGTATATTCTGCTTGCCTCTGGGGAGAACAGCAGTAGTGGTCTCGGCTTGTTAGCTTGTGTTAGGCTACGTTTGGTCGTTTTACGCTTGGTGAGGTAAGGACAGAGTAACTTAGACTTTTGTGCAATACTCTGCTATACGCGGATCCCCGCGCTCTACTGTATTCGAATATATTCTGCTGGTCTCTGGCGGAGCCAGCGATAGTGTCCTCGGCATGATATGTTTAGTTATGTTACGTTTCGCTAGGTTAGATTTCGTCAAGCCCCGCCTGGTTACCTTCGACTTTCGTAATGTTCACATCTATTCGGAGGATTTCTGCGTTCTACGATGCTCTACTATACTCTGCTCGTCTCTGGGGAGGCGAGCAGTAGTGGTCCTGGCACGTTATTTTGGGTTAGGTTATGTTTGGCTGGGAAACGTTAGGAGAAGTTTGATTAATGTAGCTACGAATTTCGTGCTGTACACTATTCCTCGGTGGACTTCTGTGATCTACTGCGCTCTGCTATACTATGCTGGGCTCTGGGGATGCCAGAAGCAGTGGTCGCGGAACGATATGTTCAGTTATGTCTCCTTTTTTTTATGTTATGTTATGCCAGGTTGGGCTAGCGTATCCTCGACTTTGAAACATTCACTGCTGTCCGGTGGAATTCTAAGCTCTACGTTGCTCTAATATACTCTGCCCGACTCTGGGGATGCGAGCAATAGCGGTCACAGCACGTTAGGTTGAGTTTGCTTACGTTTGCTTTGGTAAGCTTGGGCTACGTTTGGTCAGGGTAGCTCTGACTTTCGTGCCATAATTTGTTATTCCGCGTATTTGTGTGATCTACTGTGTTCTAGTAAATTCGGCTTGTCCCTGTGGAGGCCAGCAATAGCGGTACCGCCATGTTAGGTTGAGTTAGGTTACATCTGGTTGTGTTACGTTTGGCAATGTTAGGGTAGGCCACTTCGACTTTTGTGCTATACACTGATATTGGGTGCATTTCTCCGCTCTAATGTGCCCTAGTATGCTCTACTTGGCGCTACCAATGCCACCAATAGCGGTCGCGGCACGTTACATTGAATTACAATGGGCTTGGTTAGGTTAGGTTAGGTAATCCTGGGAGTGCCGCGCTGAACGTCGTGCGAGACGGACGCGCTCACGACGTTCCTACTATTGAGAGGTATTTCCTTCGGAAAAGTGCGTTTTCTGGCGAGTGGGTTAGTGCCACTCTGTGCATGTGGTGCGTGGGTGCACGTGGCCGTGGACTCGCGTCGCGGAGTGTGTTGTGGGGCTGATAAGAATTGAACATGTTTGGAAGCTTCTTTTCCCTTTATTCGTGGTAACTACGAAGTTGTGGACGCCGCTACGTCGCAGGTGGGCGAGGGACGGTGCCCATTGTCAGCCGCGGATCCGCGCGTCTGACCAGCGAGACATACCTGTGCGGAGGGTCACACCACAATGTAAGCGGCGGAGCAGAGGCTCGCAACCCGTACAGTGGTAATCATCCCGTGGAAGCCGGAAAATTTACCGAGTAGTGAAGGTACGGTTATAATTAGTGATGTCGACGCGGCTCCAGTCGAGCTTCCCTCGTCGAAGAACAGGGCAATTAGCCCTATTGCAGGTGCGACGAGGCGCGTGACTCGTAGCACCGCACCGCGTAAGGCGCTATGAGCGGACCTCGAGGGGGAGTGCTCCTCCTTCGCAGGTGCCGTCAGCGTCAAGGGCGACGGCGAAGCGCCCGCGGAGGGCGGTGTTGGAGGAATATGACCCATTCAAAAGTTCGGATGGTATTGATCTCACCCCGAAACCCACGAGCATAACCTGGGCGAAGGCGACCCTCCCCACAGGGGAGGAGCTCGCCAGAGTGCACGGTCCGCTGTCTGTTGTGGAACTGTCTGTCGTTATATCCGAGAATTGCTCGAGGATAGAAACGGCGGCTGACAATAGTAAAAGCCTGCACGGCCCATATGTTCGAGCCTTCCGTATGTGCGCCAGGGTGGTGGTTTCGGACGGCTGGGATATGAGTCTCCAAGTTACAGCCGGCCATGCCCAGGAGACGATGGCGGATAGGATCCGCGTGCTGATGCGCGGTCACGACAAGGAAAAGAGCGGCGATAAGCAGGGCCCCATCCTTAAGCGGCCGCCGTCGCGGTTTGGTTACCGGAGGGATCGAGCCTCTCTTGCGCGGAGGCCATCTCCGCTGCAAGCAGAAAGATAAATCTCGCCGTCCTCGGGATCGAGGCCTTGCGCCCCCGTCGGGACGCTTCCGGCGGTCTCCTGCTGGAGATCGGTGGACCCGAGGGCGCACATCGAGCTGTCGCTCTCGCCGGGCGATTGAGCGAAGCCTTGGTGGGAACCGGCGGGCGGGTTTCGGTACCCACCAGTAAGTGGAGCTGAGGGCGACAGGGCTCGACGACTCTGTCACTCCCCGCGAGGTGGCCGCCGCCCTGGCCAGGGTAGGTGATTGCACCGATGTGAAAATAAGAACACAAGTGATTCGGTCTTCCGCTTCTGAGATGGGCTACGTATGGGCCCAGTGTCCCCTCGCAGCAGCGAGAAAGGCCGTCGATTGCGGTAGGATCCGCGTCGGCTGGACTTCGGCTCGTGTCGTAGCCTTGGAGGCACGTCGCCTCCAGTGCTTCCGTTGCCTTGCGTCCGGTCACGCAAGGAACGAATGCTCAAGCGCGGTGGACCGCAGCGACACCTGTTTCAGGTGTCGATCGGCGGGCCACCGTGCCGGTGGGTGTAGTGCGCCTGCACATTCGTGCCCGGATTGCGCCGGGATCGGCCGCACCTGCAACCAGCGGTTGGGCAGCAAGGCGTGCTGCTCGCCAGAGACAAAATGCGCGGCTCGGCCGGCGCCTGCAGACGCCGCGTCCGCCTCGGCTCCCGCGAGCGCCAATTCGAAAGCTGCGTCCGCGAATTCCGTCTCCGCGAACGCTACCGCGAAGGGCAGCGCCGACCGGCGGAGCACCGGCCCGCAGCCGGCCCAAAAGAAGTGGGGCCAGGCGGAGGCCATGGACACGGCGTAACCTTCACGCCGTCCGTGGTGCTGTATGCCAACCTGAACCACTCGCGGGCGTCGCAGGACCTGCTCCTGCAGACGCACGTTGTGCTGGGTGTCGGGCTGGCTGTTACCGCTTAGCCGTACCGTATCCTTGATCAAGACGGGTGTTTCGGGAATAGGGACGGTACCGTGGCGATCATCGCCATGGGACAACTGCGGACACCCGCACCAACGCTGCTTCAGAGCGGCGAGGGATTCGTGGCGGTCCCTGGAGCGATGTATTCGTGGTGGGGTGCTACGCCTCTCTCAACCGCTGCCTCTCGCCGCGCGAGAGGTACCTAGACCAGCTCGGAGGTTTCCTTAGTGGACGCATGACTCGTCCGGTTCTGGTCCTGGGGGACTTCAACGCCCACTCCGTGGCGTGTGGTTCCCCGCGAACAGACGCACGGGGACAGGCCCTGCAAAATTGGGCCGCGGGGTTGGATCTCCGGTTGCTCAATCGGGGTTCCGTAAGCACGTGCGTCCGGTGGAACGGCACGTCCATCGTGGACCTGTCGTTCGCATCGCCGGCAGCTGAGCGGCGGGTCAGAGTCTGGAGGGTGGTGGTGGAGGAGGGAACGCATAACGACCATCTCCACATCACCATGATGCTTGCCGCCACTCCTCGCACCGGTCCGGAAATACCCAGCGGGAAGCACTCCACCGCGCCGCGATGGGCGCTCGGGGGCCTCGACCGAGACCTATTCGCCGCGGCCGTCCAGTACATCACCTGGGCGGATGAGGCCGTCGGGCGTGAAAACGACGAAGTGGTGTTAGGGGTGGAGCGGCTATGGGCGGCGATGTAGCGCGCGTGCGACGTCGCCATGCGGCGGGTGATGCAGTCACCGTCGCGGGGTGCAGTGCACTTGTGGTCGGCCGAAATCGCGCAGCTCCGGGAGCTCTGCGTCCTCGCCCGGCGCCAGTACACCCGGGCGCGTCGTCGACGACGCGCGGTGTCCGCCTTGGAAATCGCGCGCCTCTGTCGCGGGTACCGGTTCACGGCGGGCGATCTCCTAAGGGAGATTCACAGAGCCAAATATCGGCAATGGGATGAACTCCTCGCGACGTTCGAAAGCGATCCGTGTGGACGCCCCCATAAATTAGTAATCGGGAAGTTATGGGTATGGGCGCCCCTCGTGACCGAGCGTATGGACCCTGATCTCCTGCGGTGGGTGATCGGCACCCTCTTCCCTGTGGTAGCGGTGGAGGGGGTGCAACCCGCTGCAGTTTGGTCGTAACTTGTCGGATGGTCCGACGTACTGTGGGTCGCGCGCGAGGAGTTGGGCCGTGCGGTCGTTTGGATGGGGGCGAGGAGCACCGCCCCCGGAACGGACGTCACCCCAGGCCGAGCCTTTGCACTGGATCTGGAAGCGTGGGGTGACCGTGTGCGACGGCTGTTCGACAGCTGCCTCAGGACCGGTCGCTTCCCGGCATTTTGGAAGAGAGCGAGCGTCGGGCTGATCCCGAAACTAGGGAAGCCGCCGAACTCTCCGAATGCATACCGGCCGATTTGCCTGCTCGGCGAGGCGGGCAAGCTCTTCGAGCCCATCCAAGCTTCCTGCCTCCGAGAGCATTTAACGCACGTGCGTCCCGATCACAGCGTCAGCCAGTTCGGATCCCGGCCTGGTCGGTCAACGATCGACGCGGTCAAGCGCGTTCGTACCCTGTCGGAGGCTGCCGTTGACCGGGACGGGGTGGTGCTGGTGGTCGGTGTGGATATCGCCAACGCCTTCAACTCCCTGCCCTGGGCCGCCATTCGGTGTGCCCTATTTTACCACAGGGCTCCCCAATACATGATGGCGGTGATCGGCGACTATTTGGCGGAGCGGTCGATCGAGTATTATGGACGACACCCGACCGTTGCGCGGGCGACGAACTGCTGGTTTCCACACGGATCGGTACTCGGCCGATCCTCTGGGACCTCACGTACGATCCCGTGTTGTGCACTCTCCCCCCCCCCCACGCGGCCTGAGCGCGACGTGTAACGCGGACGACACGCTGGTCATGGCCGCCGGGCCGAGTTGGGAGGAGGCCACGCTCCGCGCGGAAAGCGGCGTGGCGCTCGTTGCGAATAGCATCCAGCAGCTGGGGCTGTGTATCTACCCGAGAAGACCAAGGAAATGTGGTCTTGCCACCGCCACCACGGGAAGACGCCCAAGTCCCTGATGCGCGTGGGGATCGCCGCGGTCGAGGTACGTGACAGGATGATATACCTCGGTCTCGTCCTCGATATGCACTGGAAGTTCGACGAACATTTTCTCGCGCTGGAACCTCGCCTGGAAGGTATGGCGGGGGTGCTGTGTTGCCTGCTACCCAACCTGGGAGTGCCAGACGGGACGGTGCGCAGCCTTTACACGAGGGTCGTTCGCACGGCGGCACTTTGCGGGGCTCCGATCTGGGCGAACGACCTGGTCGCCAGTCCGCGCAGTCTGGCTTTTCTCCGGCGAGTCGCTCTTAGGATGGCGATCCGGGTCGTGCGCGGTTTCCGTACAATATCCCACGGGGCGGCAATGATCCTGGCGGGTTTCCCGCCGTTCGAACTGCTACCGGCGGTGGAGGCCTGTATCTACGGCCTCCTAGACGCTGGCGGCAGCGGTCCTCCTGAAGAAGGGGCCGTTTGGTTGAGGCGAAGGGTTCGACAGTCCGTGATATCGGCCTGGCGAGCACGGCTGAGGAACCCGAGCAGCCGGCGACACCGGACGATCGAGGCTGTGCTCCCCGTGCTAGATGCATGTGGCCGCAGCGGCAGCCGGCACACCTTCCGACCGACACAGGTGCTAGCCAGTCACGGGTGCTTCGGGTCGTACCTGTGTCGTATCGGGCGTGAACGTGAGACGCGGTGTCATCGCTGCGGGGAAGGGAGGGACACGGCGCAGCACACGCTGGAGGAATGACCGGCGTGGGCTCGCGAGCGCCGGGTACTTTGTCGCGTGGTGGGTCGGGATCTTTCACTCTCCGTCGACGTGGCGCGGATGACGGAGTGCTTAGGTGCGCGGCGTGCGTTGGCCTCCTCCTGCGAGACTGTTATGCTACAGGAAGAGGCCGCGGAGGGAGCCCGCGAGCTTAGCGCGTGCTCCTCGCGCTTAGGGCGGCGCAGGCTGTAAGCGCAGCGCCGGGGGGCGGCGCGCGCTCTGCCGGATGTGCTAACGCGTTAGACCTCCGCCTTCGCGAGCGACCATGTACCTAAGGCCGGGGAGACCGTCTCTCTCTCCCGTTGTAACCTAGGTCAGGGTGACCACGAGCAGGCGTGTGGGGGCCCGTCAGTTCGAGATACCGTGGTCCGGGGGCGCGGCGTCGCGTGATTGTCGCTCGGCGTCCGCAGTGTATGCGTGCGTTGCGGTTCGGCGGTATGCGTGTTGTGTGCGTGTGTGTGCGTATGTGTGTGTGTGTGCCTGTAATTGACCTGTCTCGCGCACACGGACAGGATCGTTTTGGGTGCGATTTCCCGTCGCGCCGGGAGGGAACTTCGGATGTGTCGCGGGGGCGTCCTGGCAATTGCGTCACCGCGAAGTCCAAGGCGCACCGAAATTCGAAGGGCTGGCCATCGTGGGGATTTTAGTGGGTAAAAATCCCACATAACGCCGCCCCCTCCACTAAGGCTGCCGGGTATCTTTGGACGATTTCTCCCACGTGAAAAAAGGAGTTAGGTTATCTTTGAAGTTTGTGCTTTAAACCGCAACGCCGCGAATTTCTGTGATCCACTGTCCTCCTGTATATTCTTCTTGGCACTGGGAGTGCAGGCGGTAGTCTTGCAAGGGGGCTAGGTGGAGTTAGGCTACGTTTGGCTTTGCTATGCTTTGCTCAGGTTAGGCAAGTGTAGCTTCGACTTTTGTGCTGTACATTGTCATTCGGTGGATTTCTGGGATCTGATGCGCTCTGCTTTGCTCTGGGGATGCCAGAAATTGTGGCCGCGGTGCATTAGTTAGAGTCAGGTTACGTTTGGTTGGGTTAGGCTGGCTTGGGTTAGTATATGATTTCTATGACTTTTGCGATGTGCACAGAAATGCGATGGATTTCTGCACCCCTCTGTGCTCTAGTGCACTCTGCTTTGCTCTGGGGAGCCAAGTAATCATATCCTCGCCATGTAAGGTTGAGCTACGCCATGAGCTCTAGTGCGCTCTGCTTTGCTCTGGGGAGCCAAGTAATCATATCCTCGCCATGTAAGGTTGAGCTACGCCATGTTTGGTTACGTTACGTTTGGTGATGTTAGGGTAGGATAGTTTAGACGTGCGTGCTATACACTGCTACCTACCGATTCCTGCGCCCTACTGCTATCTAATATTTTCTGCTTGGCTCTGGGGAGGCCAGCAATAGTGGTCCCATCGCGATAGGCTGAGTCATGTAACGTTTCGTTAGGGTGGGCTAGGAAGGCCTCGGTAGGATTTCAATGACTTTTATGCTTTACAATGCTGTTCGGTTTATTTCTGTGCTCCACATTGCCCTGCTATAGACTGCTTGACCCTGGAGAGGCGAGTAATAGCGGTCGCTGCACGTTAGTTTTAATTAGGTTGCACTTTGTTGGATTATGTTAGTCTACGATTGGTAAGGATAGCCCTGACTTTCGTGCTGTACAGAGCTATTCGGCATATTTCTTTGATCTGAGGTATTCTACCACATTCTGCTTGGCTATGGGGAGGCCAGGAGCAGTGGTCGCTGCAGGCCATGTTGAGATATGCAACGTTCGGGTAGGTTAGGTTAGGTCACGTTATGCTAGGATATCTACGGCTTTTGTGCTATTTACTGCAATGAGGTGGATTTTGACGCCATACTGCGCTCTGGTAAATTCTGCTTGGCTCAGTGGAGACCAGAGATACTGGTCTCGGTATATTATTTTGAGTTAGGCTTCGTTCCGTTAGGTGAGGTGGGGAATGCGTAGTCAGGACTACTTTGACTCTTGAGCTGTACACTGCTACTCGGTTGATTCCTGCGCTCTATACTGCTCTACTACCCTCTCCTCGACTCTGTGGAGGCTAGCATTAGAGTTCGTGGCAAGTTAGCTTCGGTCAGGTTACGTATGCCTGGTGTAGGTCAGGCTATGTTTGGTCATGGTCGCGCTGTCTTTCGTACAATACTGTGGTATTCGGCGGATTTCTGCCCTCTACTGTGCTCTAGTGCATTCCGCCTGTCTTTGTGGAGGACAGCAATAGTGTTCTCGGCACGTTAGTTTGTGTTAGGTTACGTTTCGCTATGTTTGGTTAGGAGGGCTCGGTTTGGATTTCATTGACCTTTGTGCTAAAACTGTTATTCGGTGGATTACTGCGCTCTACATTGCTCTACTATACTCAGCTAGACTCTGGGGTGGCGAGCAGTAGTGGCCGTGGCACGACAGGTTGCGTTAAGTCCGTTTGGTTATTTTCGGTTTGTCAAGGTTAGGTTAGGATATCTTCGACTTATGTCCTGTTCACTGCAATGCGGTGCACATCTGCGCCCAACTATGCTATAGTATGTTCTGCATGGCTCCGGGGACGCCAGTAATAGTGGTCGCAGCATATTAGACTGAGATACGGTACGTTTGGTTACGCCGCGTTAGCACTGGCTAGGTTCAGAATGCTTCGACTTCTCTGATATACACTGCGACTCCGTGGGTTTCTGTTATCTACTCTCCTCTAATATGCTCTAAATGACTCATTGGAGGCCATCAATACTTCCCGCGGCACGTTAGGTTGATTTAAATTGCGTTTCGTTGGGTTTGGTTGGGTAGGGTTAGAGTTGGGTAGCTTTGGCTTTAGCGCTATGCACCGTTATTCGGTGGATTTCTGCGCTTCACTGTTGTCTCATATGCTTCGCTTTGCCCTGTGGAGGAGAGAAACTGTGGCCGCGGCGCGTTAGGTTCAATTAGATTACGTTTGGTTTAATTAGGTCTGTCTGGGTTAGGCTATGACGCCTCTGTCTTCTGTGCCGTACGCTGGAATGCTGCGGACTTCTTCACTCTACAGTGCTCTAGTGTGTTCTGCTTGGCTCTAGGGGGGCCAGTAATAGGAGTCTCGGCGCATTAGTTTGAGTTATGGTACGCTTGGCTATGTTACGTTAGCTCAGGTTAGGTTTGTGGGGCTTCGACATTTCTGCTATACACTGCGATTCTATTATTTCCTGCGCTCTACTCTCCTCTAATATGCGCTGCATGACTCTGAGGGGGCAAGGAATGCTGGTCGCGGCACGTTAGGTTGAGTTAGATTACGTTTGGTTATGTTAGGTTAAGCTGGGTTTGGTCAGGGTAGCTTCCACTTTTGCGCTCAACACAGGTATTCTATAGACTTCTGTAGTCTACGGCGCTCTACCATATTCCGCTTGTTTCTGGGGACGTCAGCAGTAGCGGTCGCGGCACGCTATGTTGTGTTATGTTTCGTTTGGTTAGGTTAGATTAGGTTAGGTTTGGTCAGGATGCCACCTTCTATGTGCTGTTCGCAGCGATGCGGTCGGCGTCAACGCTTTACTGCTCTCTAGTATATTCTGCATGGCCCTGCGGAGGCCAGGAGCACTGGCCGCGGCACGTTATGCTGAGCTATAGCACGTTCAGTCAGGTCTTGGTAACATGGGTCTAGTCCGTGAAGCTGTGACTTTCACCCTATAAACTGCGATTCTGTGGATTTCGACGCTCTACTCTCCTCTAATATGTTATGTTCGATTCTGGCGGGGCCAGCAATAGTGGTCGCCGTACGTTAGGTGTGTATATGATACGTTTGGTCATGTTAGGTTCGTATATATTAGGATACGGTAGCTTTGACCTTTGTGCTAAACACCGCTATTCGATAGAGTCGTGCGCTCTTGTGTGCCCTAGTATATCCTGATTGGCTGTGGGAGTGCCAGCAGAAGTGACCTCGGCACGATAGGCTGTACCTGGGTACGTTCTCTTCAGCTAAGCTTGGCCAGTTTAGGATATAGTGGCTTAGAATTTCTTGCCGTACGCTGCTAGTCGGTGGGTTTCTGCGCTCTACTGTGCCCAAATATGTTCTGCTTGGCCTTGGGGTGGCCAGCAATAGTAATTCCGGCACGTTAGTTTGTGTAAGGTTACGTTTCGTTGGGTTAGGTATGGAAGGCTTGGTTATCATTTCTTCGACGTTTGACTTATACAATGCTATTCGGAGGATGCCCGCTCTATACATTGCTCTACTATACACCACTCGACTCCGTCAATGCGAGCAATAGATGACATGGCGCGTAAGTTTGAGGTTGGTTATGTTTGGTTAAGTAAGGTTAGGTTTGGTTAGGCTAAGTTTGGTCAGGAAGGCTTTGTCTCTCGTGCTCTACACTGCATTTCCGTTAATTTCTGTGCTCTACTTTGCTCTACTATATTCAGCAGACTCTGGGGATGCGAGAACTCGTTTTCGTGGCTAGTTAGCTTGAGCTAGGTTATGTTTGGTTATGTCAGGTGATGTATGTAGTTTGCTTCGCATAGCTTTGAGTTTCGTGCTATGCACTAGGTGATGTTTGGTTATGTCAGGTGATGTATGTAGTTTGCTTCGCATAGCTTTGAGTTTCGTGCTATGCCCCGTTATTCCCTCCCTATGTTAGGAGGGAGCAGCTTAGACTCCTGAGACGTCCTCTGATATTCGGTGGACTTCTGCGCTCCACTCCGCGGTAATAGGTTTTGCTTGGCTCTGGGGTGGTCAGCAATAGTGGTCCCGGCACATTAGGTAGAGTTATGTTACGCCTCGCAAGGGTAGGTAAGGAAGGCATGGTTAGGAGTTCTTTGAATTAGTGCCATACACTGTTTTCGGTGGATTCCTGCGCTCTAGGTTTCCCTACTTTTCTCTGCCCGACTTTGGGGAGGCGAACAATACATTTCGTTGCGCGTTACTTTGAGTTATGTCATGTTTGGGTAGGTTAGGTTGGGCAATGTTTGGTCAGTGCGTCTTTGACTTTTGTGCTATAAACTGTTATTCGTTGCACTTCTGCTCCCTACATTGCTCTACTATACTCCTCTCGACTAAGGGGAGGCGTGCAGTAGTTGTCGTAGCACGCTGGTTTTAGTCAGGTTACGTTCGGTTAGGTTAGGGTAGGCTAATTTCGGTTATGGTATCTCTGACTTTCGTCCTTTACGCTATTATGTGTTGGATTCCTGTGATATAATGTGCTCTACTATATTGTGCCTTGCTTCGGGGCGCCCGCAGCAGTGGTCGCGGCACGATTTGCTGAGTCACGCTACGTTCGCTTATGTCGCGTTTGGTCGGGATAGGATAGAGTATATTAGGCATCTGCTCCATACACTGCCATTCGGTGGATTTTAGCCCCCTATTTTGCTATAATATATCCTGTTTGTCTCTGTGGAGGCCAGCAATGGTGGCCGCGGCACATTAGTGTGAGCAAGGATACGATTGGGTATTTTACGATCCTTTAGCTTAGGAGTGAATAGCAAGGACTTCAGTGCTGTAGCCTACTATTAGGTGGACTTCTGCGCCCTACAGTGCTCTAATATCTTCAGCTTGGCTCTGGCAAGTCCAGCGACAGTGGTCTCGGCACGCTACGATTTGTTAGGTCACCTTCGGTTAGGTTGCGTCCGGCTAAGTTTGGTCATGATAGCTTTAACTCTTGTGCTGTACGCTGCTATTCGATGGATTTCTGCTTTCTACTGAGATGTAGTATGTCCTACTTAACTCTGGGGAGGGTAACAATAGCTGACCCGGCACGTTAAGTTGAGTCAGGTTTTGTTTGGTTATGTTCCATTGGTTTGGGTTAGGCTTGGGAAGCTTTGACCCTTCTTATTTACACTGCGATTAAATGGATTTCTGCGTTCTACTCTCCACTAATGTGTTCTGCTTTGCTCTGTGGTGGACAGCAATAGAGGTCGCGGCACTTTAGGTTGAGTTACGTTACGTTTGGTTATGTTACGTTTGGCTATGTTAGGCGAGGATACCTATGTCGTTAGTGCAATGGTCTGCTATTAGTTGTATTCCTGTGCCCTACAGTGCTTTAATATCATCAGCTTTGCTCTGGGAAGGCCAGCAACTATTGTCTCCGCACGTTATGTTGAGTCGAGTTACGTTCGGTTAGGTTGGGTTAGGCAATGTTTGGTCTGGATATCTTTATCTTTTGCGCTGTACGCAGCCATTCGGACGATTTCTGCGCACCACTGTGCTCTAGTATGTCCTGATAGGATCTGGGGTGGGCAACAATGGCGGCCTCGGCAGGTTAAGATGAGTCTGGCTATGTTAGGTTATGTTACGTTGGCTTGGGTTAGGCTTTGGTAGCTTTGACTTTTCGGATACACACTGTCATTATATGGATTTTTGCATTGTACGTTCCACTAATGTGTTCCGCTTGACGCTTGTAATGCCAGCAAAACTAGTCCCGGCACGTTAGCGTAAGGTATGTTACGTTGGGTTATGTTACGATTGGCTTTGATACGAGAGGTTAGCCTTGACTTTAGTGCTCTGGTCTTCTATTATGTGAATCCGTGCTCCCTACGGTGGACCAATATCTTCAGGTTTGCTTTGGAATGACCAGCAATAGTGGTCTCAGCACGTCTTGACGAGACATGTTCCGTTCGGTTAGGTTGGGTTAAGCCATGTTTGGATGGGGTGGCTATACCTTTTGTGCTGTACATTGCTATTCGATAGGTTTCTGCGCTGCACTGTGCTCTAGTATGCTCTGCTTGCCTCTGGGATGTGCAAAAATAGCGGTCACGGCACGTTAGCCTGTGTTGGGCGATGTTTGGTTATGTTCCGATGGTTTGGGTTAGTCTTGTGTGGCTTTGACTTTTCAGTCATACACTGCGATTATATGGCTTTCTGCATTGTACCTTCCACTAATGTGTTCCGCTTGACTCTGGGTGGATCATCAACAGCGGTCGCGGCACGTTAGGTTGAGTTACGGTCCGTTTGGCTATGTTACGCTTGGTTAGGTTACGGGAGGGTAGTTCTGATCTTAGTTCCATAGCCTGTTATTAGGTGAATTTCTGCTCCCTACAGTACTTTAATATTTTCAGCTTGGCCCTGACAAGGCCAGCTATAGTGTCCTCGTCACGTTATGATGAATCATGTTACGCGCAGTTAGGTTGGGTCTGGCTAAGTTTGGTCAGGATAGCTTCATCTTTTGTGCTGTACACTGCCATTCGACGGATTTCTGCGCCCTACTGTGCTCTAGCATATCCAGCTTGGTTCTGGTTGCGGCAACAATGGAGGTCTCGGCACATTCTGTTAAGTCATGTTACAGTTGGATAGGTTAGGAGATGATACATTTGACTTTAGGGCTATGGTCTACAATTATGTGAATTTCTGTTCCTTACAGTGCTTTAATATTTTCAGCTTGGCTCTTCGAAGGCCAGCAATAGTGGTCTCTGCACGTTACGTTGGGTCATGTTACGTTCGGTTGTATTGGGTCAGGCAAAGTTTTGTCAGCGTAGATTTAACTTTCGTGTTGTACATTGCTATTCGCTGTATTTCAGAGCTCTACTGTGTTCTAGTATGTCGTGCTTGACTCTGAGAAGGGCAGCAGTTGCGGTCTCTGCACGTTAGGTTGAGTTAGGCTACGTTCGGTTATGTTGTGTCGGTCTGCGTTAGTTCTCGGTGGCTCTTACTTTTCTGATGTACACTGCGATTCTATGGACTTCTGCGACCTACCCTCCCCGCATGTGTTCAGCTTGGCTCTTGGGTGGCCCGCTGTAGTGTTCGCGGCACGTTACCTTTATATAGGCTACGCTTTGTTATGGAACGTTTGGTCAGGTTGGGAAAGGATAGCTTTTACTTTAGTGCTATAGTCTGCTGTATTGTTGACTACTGCGACATACAGTGCTCTAATGCTGACAAGGCCAGCAAGGGGGGTCACGGCACATTACGAAGAGTCAGGCTACTTTCGGTTACGTTGGGTTAGGCTACGTTTTGTAAGGGTAGTTCTAACTTTTTCGCTGTGTCTAGATATTCGTTGCATTTCTGCGCTCTGCTGCGCTCTATTATGCCCTGCTTGGGTCTGGGGGCATCAATAGAGGTATCAGCACGTTAGGTTGAGTTAGGCTATGTTTGGTTACGTCGTGTTGGCTTGGGTTATGTTTTGATAGCTCAGACTTTTCTGACATATACTGCGATTGTATGGATTTCTGCGTTCCACTCTCCACTAATGTGTTCTGCTTCACACTGGGGCGGCCAGCATAGCCGTCGGGGCGCGTTGTTTTGAGATAATTTGCGCATCTTCATGTTACTATTGGCTAGGCTAGGAGAGGATATCTTTGACTCTAGTTCCATTGCCTGCCATTAGTTTGATTCCTGCGCCATACAGAGCTCTCATTCTTTCAGCTTGGCACTGGGAAGGCCAGCAATAGTGGCGTCTGCACGTCATGATGTGTCAGGTTACCTTCGCTTATGTTGGGTCAGGCTATGTTTGGTCGGGGTAGCTTTAACTTTTGTGCTGTACACAGTTACTCGGTGGATTTCAGCGCTCTACTTTGATCTAGTATGTCCTCCTTGGCTCTCGGAAGAGAAGCAGCAGCGGTCTCGCCACGATAGTTTGAGGCAGGTAATGTTTGGTTACGCTCTGCTGTTTCGGGTTAGGACTGGGTAGCTATGACACTTCCGATATGCACTGCGATTCTGTGCATTTCTTCGTCATGCTATAAACTAATCTGTCCTGCTTGGCTCTGTGGAGGCCAGCAATACTGGTCGCGGCACGTTAGGTTGAGTTGTGTTACGTCTGGTTATGTTAAGCTTGGTTATATTAAGGGAAGGTGGCGTTGAGTTAAGTGGAACATTCTGTTATTAGGTGGATTTCTGCGCCATACAGTGCTCTAACATTTTCATCTTCGCGCTAGCAAGGCCAGCAACAGTGGCCTCGTCGCGTTATGATCAGTCACGCTACGCTGTGTTAGGTGTCAGGCTATGCTTGGTCAGGATAGCTTTAACTTTTGTGCTGTATACTGTCATTCGGTGGATTTCTGCACCCTACTGTGCTCTAGTATGTCCTGCTTGTCTCTGGGGGGGGGGGCAAGAATAGCGACCTAGACACGTTAGGTTTAGTCAGACTATGTTTTGTTATGTTCCCTTGGAATGGTTTAGGCTTGGGCAGCTTTCACTTTTCTGATATACACTGCGATTATATGGATATCTGCGTTCTACTCTACACTAAGGTGTTCGGTTTGACTATGGGAAGGCCAGCAATTGTGGTCGCGGCACGTTAGGTTGATTGGGGTTACGGTTGGCTCTTTTACGTTTGGCTTTGTTAAGAGAGGAGGGCTTTGACTTTAGTGCAACATTCTGCTTTTAGGTGGATTTCTGCTCCCTACAGGGCTTTAATATTTTCTGCTTGGCTCCGAAATGGCCAGTAATAGTCTTCTCGGAGCATTATGTTGAGATATGTTACGTTTGGTTATGCTCGGTCATGTCAAGCTTGGTCAGATTATGTGTGACTTTCGTGCTGTACACTGCTATTCTGAGAATTTCTGCACTAGACCCTGCAAGCTATATCCTGCTTGGCCCTTGGGAAGCCAGCAACTGCCTCCGCACGTTATGTTCTGTTGGGCTACGCATGACTAGCTTGTGTTAAGCTGCGCCTGGTAAGGGTGGCTTCGACTTTCGTGCAATACACCATTAGCCGGCAGTTCCCTGCCATTTACTGTGCACTTCTGTATTCTGTTTGGCTCTGGGGTGCCGGCAGCAGTGGTCGCGGCATGCTCTGTTGAGTTACGATACGTTAGGATAGGTTAGGTTCGGGCACGTTACGTTTGGATATCTTCGACTCTTCTGCTATACAATGCAATGTGGTGGATTTCTTCGCTCTGCTGTGCTCTAGTGTATTCTGCTTGGCTCTGGGGAGGGGGGGGCGGCAGCGATATTTCTTTCGGCACGTTGGGTTTTGTTTGGCTACGTTTGCATATGACAGATTTGGTTATGCTAGGAGAGAGTAGCTTAGACTTTTGTGCCATTCAATGATATTCGGTGGATTTCTGCGCCCTACTGCGCTCTAATATGTCCTGATTTTCTGTGGCATGGCCAGTAATATTGGTCCCGCCACGTTTGGTTGAGTTATTTTACGTTCCTTTAGGGTAGGTTAGTATGGGTTGGTTAGGATTTCTTTGGCCTTTCGCTCTACACAGCTATACGGTGGATTACGGTGCTCTGCATTGCTGTACTGTACTCTGCTCGAATCTGTGTGGGCGAGCAATAGTGGTCATGGAACATTACCTTCAACTGTGTTATGTTTGGTTATGTTAGGTTCGGATAAGTTTGGTTAGGATAGCTTCGACTTTCCTGCTATAGATTGTTATTCGGTGGACTTCTGCGATGTACTCTACTCTACTATACATTGATTGGTTCTGGAGGTGCCAGCGGCAGTGTTCGCGGCTCGTTATGTTGAGTTGTGCTAAAATTGGTTGTGTTACACTGGGTCTGATAAAGTTAGGGTATCTTCGACTTTTTCGCTACACACTGAACTGCGTTTGATTTCTGCGCTATGCAGTGCTCTAGTATATTCTGCTTTTTTCCGGTGGCGCCAGCAATAGTGGTTTCGCCATGTTAGGCTGAGCTAGGCTACGTAAGGATATGTCACGTTTCGCTAAGTTAGGATAGGCTACTTCTACATTTGTGCTTTACACAGCCACTCGGTTGATTTCTGCTATCTACTGAGCTCTACCCCATTCTGCTTTGCTCTGTGGAAGCCAGGTGCAGTGGTAGCGGCACCCCATGCTGGGTTATGCTACGTTCGGTTTGGTCGGATTAGGTCAGGTTATGTTAGAATGTCTACGCCTTTTGTTCCGTTCACTGCAATGCGGGTGCTTTCTGCGCATTACTGTGCTCTAGTACATTCTGCTCGTCCCTGTGAAGGCCAGCAGTAGTGGTCCCGTCAAGTTAGGTTTGGATACGTTACGTTTGGTTATGTTGCTTGTATATGCTAGTAGAGGATAGCTTTCACTTTTGTGCTATACGCTTCAATGCGGCGGGATAATGCGCCCTACTGTGCTCTAATATTTTCTACTTGGCTCTTGGGAGGCCAGCGATAGTGGTCTCGGCGCATTAACTCGTGTTGTGTTACGTACGTTTACGTTACATTTTGCTAGGTTAGGTCACAATAGCCTTGAAATTTGAGCTATACACTGTTATTTGGTGGATTTCTGCTCTCTACTGTGTTATAACACGTTCTGCATGGCTCTGGGTATGATAGCAACCTTGGCTTCGCCACGCTATGCTGAGGTAAACTACGTTTGTATAGGTTAGGATCGCTCACGTTGGATTGGGGTATGCCTTATTTTCGCGCTGTACATTGCTATCCACGTATTTCTGCGCTCTGCTATGTTCTAATATTTTCTGCTTGGCTCTAGGGTAGCCAGCTATAGTGGTCGCCGCTCGTTAGATTTAGTTATGTTACGCTTGGTTATGTTACGATTGTATATGATAGGATAGGGGCGCTTTGACTTTTGTGTTGTACACTAATGTTCTAGTACATTCTGCTTTGCCCTGGGAAGGCAAGGAATTGTGTCCTCGGACCGGTAGTATGGGTTATGTTACGATTGGCTATGTTGTGGCCGGTTATCTTTGACTTTTGCGCTATACACTGCATTGCGGCGGATCTTTGCGCTCTACTGCGCCCCAATATCTTCTGCTCGGCTCTTGGGAGGACCGCAATAGTGGTTTCGGCATGCTAGGTCGAGCAATGTTCTGTTTGGTTGGGTTAATTTCGGCTAATCTCGGTCATGATATCTCTGACTTTCGTGCTATACACTGTTTTTCGTCGGATTACTGCGCTCGACTGTGTTCTAGTATATTCTGCTTTGCCCTGAGTATCCCATATATGTTGATCCTGTCACTAAGGCTGTGTTAGGCTACCGTTGGTTTGGTTCATGCAGCTATGACTATTGCGCTGTACACTACGATCCTATGGATATCGATGCTCTACTATCCTCTAATATCTTCGGCTCGACTCTGGGTAGTCCAGCAGTAGTTGTCGCGGCACGTTATGTTGAGATATGCTACGCCTCTTTACATTAGGTTATGCCTGGTTAAGTTAGTATAACTTCGACTTTTGTACTGTACATTGCTATTGGGTGGATTTCTGCGCTATAAGTTGCTATAAAATACTCAGGACGACTCTGGGGTTGCGAGCGATAATTGTAGTGCACGTTAGGTTGACTTATGTTACTTTTAGTTACGACAGGTTAGGTTAAGTTCGGTTAGGATAGCTCCGCCTTTCGTGCTACACACTGTTATCCTGTGGATGCATGTGATCTACTGTGCTCTACCATATTCTGCTTGTCTCTGGGGATGCCAGCAGCAGCGGTCGCGGCACGTCATGATGGGTTATGCTGCGTTAGGTTAGGCTAAGCTGGCCCTGGTTGTGCTAGGGTATCTACGGCATTTGTGCTATTTACAAAAACGCGGTGGATGTCTGCGCTCTACTGTGCCCTAGTACATTCTGCCTGCACCAGTGGAGGCCAGCAATAGTGGTCGCGTCAAACTAGTTGAATTTCTGTTACGTTTGGAAATGTTACGTTTGGCTAGGTTAGGATAAGCTACTTCGACTTTTGCCGATTGCACGGCTATCCGTTGTATTTCCAAGCTCTACGTTGCTCTACTATACTCCGTCCAACCCTGTGGAGACGAGCAGTGGCGGTCGTGGCAAGTTAGTTTGAGTTAGGTCACGTTAGGCTTGGTTAGGTTAGGTTAAGTTTGGTTGGCGCAGCTTTGACTTTCGAACTATACTCTATTATGTGGTGGATTCCTGTGACCTACCGTGCTCTAACATATTCTGCTTAGCTTTGTAGGGGGGGGGGGATGGCCAGCAGCTGTGGTCGCGGCAAGATATGTTGAATGACGCTACATTCCGTAATAGGGGGGGGGGATGGCCAGCAGCTGTGGTCGCGGCAAGATATGTTGAATGACGCTACATTCCGTAAGGTTATGTTGGGTCAGGTCAGGTTAGGTTATCTTCGACGCTCTAATTTACTCTAATATGATCTGCTTTGCTCTGGAGAGGACAGCAATATTGGTATCGTCACGATATGCTGTGTTACACAACGTTTACATAGGTTAGTTTGGCACATGCTAGGTCGGCGTGTGTCCGACTTTTGTATTGTACTCTGCAGTGCGATGGATTTCTGCGCTATTCTGCGCTCTAGCATTTCCTGCTTTGCTCTGCGGTGGCCAGCAATAGTGGTCTCGGCACGCTGGGCTGAGATATCCTACGTTTTGCTGTGTTACGTTTGGTGAGGTTAGGATAGGATAGACTAGGATTTTGTGCTATACAATGCTATCCACGTATTTCCGCCATCTACTGTGCTCTAATATTCTTTACTTGTGTCTGGCGAGGCCAGCAATAATAGTCTCGGCGCGCTAGGTTGTGCTAAGTTACGATTGGTTAGGTGAGTTTAGGTTAAGCTCGGCCAGGTTTACTTAGACTTTCGTGTTATACACTGCTGTTCGGAGTACTTCTGCGCTCTAGTGTGCTCTAATGTGATCAGCGTGGCTCTGACGATGATGGCAATAGCGGTCTCGGCACGCTTGGTTGATTTAGGTTACGTTTGGTTAGGTTATGTTGGTTTGGGTTAGGCCTGGGTAGCTTCGCCTTTCGCGTTACACTATGCTATTTGGTGGAAATCTGCGCTCTACTGTGCTCTACTATACTGTGCTCACACCTTGGAGGCCAGCAATAGTGGTCGCGGCACGTTATTTTGCGTTTTGTTACATTTGGCTTTGTCACGATTTGTACGGGTAGGAAATTATGGCTTTAACTTTTGTTGTGTACTCTGCCATTCGGTGGATTCTTGTACTCTACATTGCACCAATACACTCAGCTCTACTCCCGCGAGACCAGCAATAGGGGTCTCGACACGCTAGGTTGTGCTATGTCATGCTTCTCTTGACTAGGTTAGGCTAGGTTTGATTAGGGTAGCTTTGACTTCTGTGCTGTACACTGCCATTTGATACATATCTGCGCTCTGCATTGCTCGAATGGCATTTGCTTGTCTCTGGCAATGCCAGCAATAGCGGCCGTGGCACGTTTGTTTTAGTTAGGCTACGCTAGGGTAGGTCAGGTTAAGTTATGTTTGGTCTGGATGGCTTTGACTTTTGTGCTATGCAATGCTATTCGGCGGATTTCTGCGCCCTACTCAGCTCTAGTATTTTGCGCTTGGCTATTTGCAGACCAGCAGTGTTTGTATCGGCACGTCAGTCTAAGATATATTGCGTTAGGCTATTTTACGGCTAGTTGGGTTACGATAGCGTAGCATAGACTTTTGTGGTGTACCCTTCTATTCGGCGGATTTCTGCGATTTATATTGGAATACTATACTCCGCTCCCCCCTGGGGTGGCCGGCCATACCGGACGCAGCCCGTTAGTTTGTGTTGGGCTACGTTCGGTTGGTTTAGTTTACGCTGTGTTAGTTATGGATATCTTCGAATATTGTGCTATACACTTATAGTATATGACATCCTGTGACCTTTTGTGCGTTATCACACGCTGCTTGTCTCCTGGGCCGCCAGGAGTGGCGGTCGCGTTACGTCTGGTTGGGTTACGCTACATTTGGTTAGGTAGGGTTTGGTTAGGTTAGGATGGGATAGCTTCGAACTCTGTCTTTGTACGGCTACGGATTTCGACGCTCAGCCGTGATCTAATATTTTCAGCATGAATCTGGGAAAGACAGTAATAGTGGTCTTGGCACGCTACGTTGAGTTTTTCTACGTTCGTTTAGGACAGACTAGGTCGCCTGAGGTTAAAGTATCTTTGACGTTTGTGATCATCGCTGCAATACAATAGTGGTCTTGGCACGCTACGTTGAGTTTTTCTACGTTTGTTTAGGACAGACTAGGTCGCCTGAGGTTAAAGTATCTTTGACGTTTGTGATCATCGCTGCAATTTGGTGGCTTCCTGCTCTCTGCTCTGCTCTACTATACTCGGCTCGGCTCTGGGCAGGCCAGCAACTGCGGTCATGGCTCGATAGATTTTGTTAGGCTGGGTTTGGTAGTGTTACCGTTGGTATGGATAGGAGAGGATAACTTCGACTTTTGTGCTGTACACTGCTGTACCTTGAATTTCTGCGCTCTACTATGCTCCAATATGCCCCGCTTAGCTCAGGGCCGGCCAGGAATAGTGGCCGCGGGATATCAGACTGAGTCGGCATACTTCTGGTTGGGTTAAGTTAGCATTGGTTAGGTTTATAATAGCTTTGACATATGTATTCAACACTGATATTCTATGGATTTCTGTGCTCCACTGTGCTCTATCTTATTCTGTTTGTCTCTGGCGAAGCCAGCAGTAGTGTCCGCTTTACGTTAGGTTTAGTTATTCTAAGCTCGGTTAGGTAAGGTTAGGCCTGGTTAGGTCAGGTGGTCTTAGGCTTTTCTGCTATACATTGCTATTACGTAGCTTTCTGCCCTCTACTGTGCTCTACTATAACCTGTTCGACTCTTGGGAGTCCAGCGATAGTGGCCATGGCGCGATAGCCTGCGATAGGCTACGTTTGGTAGTGTTACTATTGATTAGGTCAGGATTGGATAGCTTTGGCTTTTGTGCTATACACTGCTCTTCGCACGATTTCAGCGCTCTTCATTGCCCTGCTACTCTCTGCTCGACCATTGTGAAGCCATCAATTGCTGTCGTGGCTCTACAGGTTGTGCTGGTTAGGTTAGGCTGCTCTACGTTTTGTTCGGATGGATTTCCCCTTTGGGTTATACACTGCTGTCCAGTGGATTTCTGCTTTCTACTGTGCTCTATTATGTTCTGCATTGCGCTTGGTAGGGCAGCAGTAGAGGTGTCGTCTAGTCACGTTTATTAATTCTACCTTTGGTTAGGTCAGGTTATGTCTGGTTAGGTTAGCATATCTTCGACTTTTGTGCTATACGCTGCGAATTGGTGGCTTTCTGAGCTCTGCTTTGCTCTGGTATATTCTGCTTGTCACTGGGGATGCCAGCAATGGTGGCCTCGCCGCGTTAGTTTGAGTTAGGTTGCGTTTGAATATACAACGCTTCTAAAGAGTAGGATTCGATAGCTTTGACTTTCGCGCCATCCATTGCTACTGGGCCGATCTCTGCGCTCTACGTTGCTCTACTATACTCTGCTAGATTCTGGTGACGCCAGTAATAGTGGTCTCGGCCCGATATGCCGAGTTAGGTTGCGTTCGGTTACGTTACGCTGCTTCGGGTTAGGTATGGATAGATTTGACTTTCGCGGTGTATGCTGATATTCAGTGGATTTCTAAGATCTACTGTGCACTAGCATATTCCGCTTGGCTCAGGGACAAACAGTAACAGTGGTGTCGGCACGATATCTTGCGATGTGTTACGTTTGGCTAGGTTATGTTAGCTCTGGCTAGGTTTGGATAGCATCGCCTTTTCGGCTATACACTGCGGCTCTACGGATTTCTGCGATATACTCCCCAATGTTATGCTCTGCTAGGCTCTGTGGATACCAGAAATACTATTCGCGTCACGTTTGGAAGGGTCACGTTACGTTTGGATACGATAAGTTTGGCTAGATAAGTATGGGATATCTTTGACTTTTGTGCTATACACTGGTATTCGGAAAATGTCTGCTCTTTAATGTGCTCTAATATGCTCCGGTTGGATCTGTGGTGGCCAGTAATTGTGGTCTCGGCGCGATAGGTTTATTTATGCTACGTATTTTTGGGTTAGGTTAGGAAGATTTTGTTAGGGTTTCGCTGACTTTTGAGCTGTACACTGCTTTTCCGTGAAACTCTGTGCTGCAGATTGCTCTACTGTACTACGCTCGACTCTCGGGAGCAAGCAGTGGTGGTCAGGGCAAGTTAGTATGAGTTATGTTACGTTTGGTTCGATCAGTTTAGGCTAAGTTTGGTGGGGATTGCTTTGACTTTAATACCACACACTATTATGTGGTGGATACCTGTGTGCTACTGTGCTCTACTATATTGTGCTTGCTTTTGAGCGCCTGCAGCTGTGGTCGCGGCACGATGTGATGTGCTATGCTACGTTCCGTTAGGTCAGTCTGGGCCACGTTACGACAGGATATCTTCGACTTTTGCGATATTCACTGCAATGGGATGGCTTTCTGCGCTCGACTGCGCTCTATTATATTCTGCTTCACCCTGTGCTGGCCAGCAATAGTGGTCTTGCCAAGTCAGCTTGAGTTATATTGCGTGCGGATAAGTTACGTCAGGCTACTTCGTCTTTTGTGACTTTCACTGCTATTCGGTGGATTCCTGTGCTCTATTGTACTCTAATATGCTCTGATTGGATCTGGAGCTGCCAGCAATATTGGTCTCGTCACTTTATGTTGAGATAAACTACGTTCGGATTGGTTAGGTTGTGTCAAGTTTGGTCAAGGTATATTTGACTTTTGTGCAGTACACAGCAATGCAGTGGAATTCTGCGCTCTGTTGTGCTCTTGTATATTCTGTTTGGCTCTGTGAAACGAGCGATAGCGGTCTCGGCACGTTAGGTTGGGCTATACTACTTTCGGTTATGGTAGGCTTTGTGATGTTAGGACTGGATAGCTAGAAGTTTTGTGCTGTATACAGCTATCCGTGGATTTCTGCGCTCCCGAGTGTTCTAATATTTTGTCCTTTGATCAGGGGGGCCAGCAATAGTAGCCGCAACACGTTAGGTTGGGATAGGCTACTTTCGGTTAGGACAGGTTAGATTAAGCCTGGACAGGTTTACCCAGACTTTCGTGCTATACACTGCTATCCGGACGGTTTCTGCGCTCCACAGCGCTCTCCTTTTTCTGCTTAGCCCTGAGAATGACAGCAGTATTGGTCTCGGCACGTTAGGTTGAGTTAGGTCACATACAGTCGGTTTAGGTTAGACTATATTCGGTAAGTGTAGCCTCTGCATTCGTGCTACACCCTGTTTTCGGGTGGACCTCTGCGCTCGACAGTGCTCTACTATATTCTGCTCGGCTCTGAGGAGGCCACCAAGAGTGGTCGCCGCACGTTACGTTTAGGTAGTCTGCTTTTGGTTATGTTAGTTTAGCCAGAGTTACGTCTGGATTTTTATGACTTTTGTGCTATACACTGCTGTTCTATGGATTTCTGCGCTATAGAGTCCTATAGTAAGCTTTGCTCGACTCTGGGGCGACAAGCAGTTGTAGAAGCGGTACATTAGGCTCAGACATGCTACATCTGGATACGTTAAGGTTGTATATATTAAGACAGGGTAGCTTCGACTCTTGTACTATACACTGCAATTCGGTGGACTTCTGCGCTCTGCTGTGCTCTATTATGTTCCGCTTGGGCCTGGGGAGCGCAGCAATAGTGGTTTCAGCACGTTATGTTGAGTTGTGCTACGATTAGATAGGTTAGGTTGGTTCAGGTATGGTTTGGACATCTTTGACTTTCTGGCCATACACTGTCATGCGGTGGACTTTTGCGCTCTACTGTGCTCTAGGATATTCTGCTTGCCCCTTGGCAAGCCAGCAACAGTGGTCACGGCGCGTTAGTTTCGGATATGTTACGTATGCTTATGTTAAGTTTGGTTAGGCTAGGATCCGATAGCCTTGACCTTTGCGCTATGCACTGCTATTCGGTGGATTTCTGCTTTCTACGGAGCTCCCATATGACCTGCTTGGCCGTATGGATGCCGGCAATATCGTTCTTGTGACGTTAGGTTGAGTAGGGCTACGTTCGTTTATTGTACGTTTTGTGAGGTTAGGACCGGGTAGCTTAGGCTATTGTGCTATACACAGCCGTTCGCGGATATCTGCGCTCCACTGTGTACTACTGTATTCTGCCTTTCCCTGGTGGGGGGGGGGGGGG